>NW_010202683.1:40935-94275 GCF_000695765.1 Mesitornis unicolor | reverse complement strand
CCTGAATGCTACCCAGCTATCTTGGGCCCCAAGATAAAGTTATTTTACATCACATCTTGGGCCCCAAGATAATGTTATTTTACATCACATTCCAAGTGTCTTAAGAAGGGTTGCTTCTATACCGGTACAAATTCTACTTGGAGCAAATAACTTCATGTATTTTCCCCAAATAAAATGCCTGACCTTTCACTAGTGAATTTTATGACTGTAGGAATAAGTTGCAACTTTAACCAGAGTCAGGATGAACATTGCCTCATGCTAGCACTCAGTATATCCTCAGGCAAAGCAATGTGAAATCAGTACATATAAACTCAAGTGTAGCTGCATTTGTATTGTCCAGGGACTAATTTAGACTTTCTTCTTAGTGTTTTCTTTTTGACTAACAGTCCACAGCAACTTGCAGGAGGAGATTCAAAGCAACAGCAGGATGGCCATCTTCAGGTACATTTTAATGGCTTACTTGGAAATTCTTCTGCCAATATATTTTTACCTGCAGACTTTTATGTTAAAACAGGTTATGGTTTTTTTTTTTTTGCAGAGATGTAAAAGTAATGCTCACTAATAAGCAGACCATCTGATGTCCTTCATGACTGCATCTGTACTTCACATATATCTACAGCACGGTTCACCTATTCCATTAGCCCATGTGTCAGACCCAGCTGACTGTTGAAACAACTCTTTTTGGGAAGTAGGATCTCAGAGTGGGAGACCAAAGAAGCCAGGTTGTAACCCAGAGCCCCCAGGAGATGATAGCAGCAGGCACACTTACTACTGCAGCCTGTACGCTTCATCTGAGTCACCCTTAGGACCCAAGGACAGAGCCTGGGATGTTTGAATGGAAGAAATTTAAGACAACAGTATTTTAAAAAGTGGTTGAGAAACAGCATGTATTTTTTCCTGTGTGTGACAAGGAAGTCTAGCATTCCCAAACTGAAATCCAGTCTCCAGCAAGCAGCTTGGTATAAATGTCAGACTCTGCTTGGCTGCTCTTCTTGTGGCTACCAGAAATAAGATAACTGGTCCAGGAGAAACCATTCTCCAGGTGTCTGCATCACTTCGATATATTTTTATTTATCTTAACACAACACAGCAATTAAAACAATGAATGTGCTCATGTTTATCCATGAGATATGTTTTAATTTACTCTTTTTCTTCTTCTTTTTGCCTTTTACTTTCCACCACATAAAATCGGGGCATGAAAAATGTCTTCACTGGAAGAGAAATACAGGCAAATTTCCTGTGTTTAACTTGTAGGAGAGTGTAATGCATGCTTTCAGTTTCAGTCATTTGTATGGATAGCTTCAAAACTGTTGTACAAACTCTCCCAAGGCAGTAAGGTTGCATGGTAATGGTAGTATTAGCCTATGTTTCTTTGAAAAGGAATGTCAACGTCACTTTAAATCTGACACTGCATTGTCCAAAGTGGATTGATACTCCAAATGAAATGTTTTCAAGACCATGTTTGCTCATTTTTTTTACTGATTCTTCCTTCCCCTAGCTCTTAGGAAGATTTTTTCCTCTTGCCCTTGCACCTCAACTGTGAATACCCTCACAAAGCTTCCTGGAAATGTGGAGACGTCAAGGTCTGTTCAGAGCTAGGCGGAAGACCATTCATACTCAATGTTAGGCTTCTGTTTTTCTTCACTATCACAGGTTTGCCATTTGTTTCTAACATACTGAGGTAATGACATTAAAAATAATATTCTTTTCCAATGTTAACAAGTTGGAGATATATCTTTTATTCTTCTACTGTTCACCATTCTTTCAACTTTTCTGTTTGCAGAACCTAGTTTTGGAACACAGACAGCTTGACAGCACCCTACATGACTTGTAAAGGTCAACATTTCTAGAATTAATTATACTCCAAATAAAAAACACTTGAGTAAAAAAACCCTACCTTTCAGTAGACGTCCTACCTACACAATTAGCAGTGAATCACCAAACTCAGTGTGTTTCAATATATTTGGCAATAGATTGTGGGTTCAGTCTCTGGATATCTGGCAAACCTTCTGTCTATGATTCAGAAGGGATTCTCCCAGCTTTCAATAATTCATGCTCAAGTCTTTAGCCTCAGAAGTCTATGATTCAGCCCCCAGGAGAGAAAATTCACCTCCTTGAATCCTTAGTTCTAAATTTAAACAGCTCAAGGTCTCTGTTGTTTGAAAGAGCTTCATGGGCCAGAATGAAGTTTGTAATCCTTTGCTCAGTTGGGGCTCTGTGTCTGATCCTTTGCTAATCTGAGTCATTCACAGCTAATAATTTAGGAATATGGATCAAGCCCAGAAGATTTGTTGGTCAAGGTGCAGTCATGACCTACAGTGATGCCATCAGTGGTCAAAACTAAAGTTTGCACTTTCAACACATATTCCAAATCTGCTATTTTAAATAAGCCATGGCTACCTTTTTCATGTTAGTCATTAACTTATCACCAAACCACTAACTTCTCATCAGGGTTTAGTTCAGTAGGGAGTTAAAGTAAGCCCCAGATCTCAAACTTCATCTATTCTTTACTTATAGAAAGCAAATAATATTGCAATAATTATTCTGTAGAGAAAAAAACTCATTTCAGGGATGTAAGTCACAAATTATTTTACTGTTTTTGTTCAAACTTTAAAAAGAAAATCCACCTTCAGGCATCACTTAATCCCAGGGAAATTTCACTCAAAAAAGTAGAGAATTTTTTGAAACATATCTGTTTGAATGTAACAGAGGCAGCACTGGTGCCGACTGATATGCATTGTTAAAGAATTTCATTAAGTCAAGGTCTCAAGCAGAATATTTCACAAGGTGTCTGAATTTGTTGCAAACTCAATAGACATCTTTTGTATAATACGTCCAATTTTTCACAAAGAAACAGCTACAGAATAGAATTACTAGAAAGTTCCTTTAAATCTTACCAGGAAGACAAGCTTATTCTAATCTTGATGTTTAAAAATATTTTACATTAGGAATCATGTCCTGAAGAATGGTACAGTTAAATTGAAGGTGAAAAAAATCACTATTTTTCCAATTATTAAAAGAGAAATACAGTAAGTTTGTACTGTGTCTGCCAGTTATACTAAATAGCAAGCTTTCCAATTTCCTTAGACTAAAGGAGGAATCAGTATTAAATAATGGTATGCAGGAAAACAAAACAAGCTAGACATGACATTAAATCCCTGATGTCTCTGGAAGTAATGTCCAAGCTCCCAGCATAGTGGCCAGAGGCCATAAGCCAACTGACCTCTTTGAAAGAAAATCTTGGGTAATTGTACACCAGCCCACACAGTTTTCATTCAGAAAGAAAATAAAAGATTGAGTGTGATAGAACACCCAGTCTAAGAGAACCTGTTGTTTAATAATACATGAAGATGAACCTCTTAAGGATAGTTTAATTTCCCCTAATTTTAGCTGTCTAAAATTCAGATGCAAGCCTAATGAAGGATTTTTCTGTTGCCAGAGAAGAAAGTACAGTGCATCAGTGGGCATTTCAACCCATGCCATGCTTGCTGTCATCAGAACTCTCCCAGAGTGGAATTCACTGCCAGCACAGTGGGATTTGAATTATATGTCCAAGCAGGATGGTACAAAGGAATAACGTTTTTACAAAACTACCTTGAAGATAGACTCAGGGACTGAACAGCATCTTTTCTAAACAAACACTAGATTTAAAGAAGTTTCCCTGGAAAATTTAAAAAAAGTTATATTTAACAAAAAAATAGGAACTGGAAAGGAAATAAAATGATCACAAGTTTTTGATCGTTTGTATTCAGTTCAGTTCAAACCCTGGGTAAATGCCACCAGGCTGTCTCTCCACTTAAGTCAGAAACTCGGGATTGGAACCCAACCATCCCTAATCACATGGCACAATATAAAAATCAATCCAGTCCAAAAGGAGCTGCAAAGCATCCTCACCAACCTGTTTCCTTCATTTCCATACACAAGACAGCAAGAGAAATTTGAGATCTTTCAAGACAAGTGCCATCATTCTCACTGTGTTGCAGTGCTGTCAGATGGGTAAAGGAAGATGTGGATAGTTGTGAGGAACATCTGTAACGGATAGGGCAGGGAAGCAGAAGTGACTTATCCTGGGCTTCATTCCTTACTATGACATTGGGAGACTAAGTCATTCTTCTTTTAATACCCTGTTTCCCCATTGTAAAATGAGAATAGATATATTGCTACAGATTGACAATGTCTCACAGAAGTATTTCTTGTGAGTTGCAATTAAGCAATGTTTGTAAAATATATTGTGATAATATCAAGGAAGCTGATATATGAAAGCAAAACACTTCTGTGAAGCACTAGCAGCCAAAAAATTGAATGGTTTATAAATGTATTAAAAACAGGTCTTAAAAACTGAAATGTCTGTTGTCCAAAATATAATTCACGCTTCATAATATATCTCCAGTCATTTTCACTTTATTCTGTGTAAAACAAAAAGATTTTGAACGTAAGAGAAATATATTATACACACATCACTCTAAAGTAATCTGAAACCAGACATCAGGGTTCATCTAATTTGTTAAGAAAACTATTTGTTACCTATTGGTGTGAAAATCATGTTTACTGCTTATATTGCCTAAGGCAAAACACAAAGATTCAAAGTTAATTTTCTTTCATAAATAAAATATTGCAAAAATCTTCACTGCACTGTGCTTTGAGCATGGGCTCGAGTGTTGGTGTATGGGTGCCATCTACTGGGTAGGACTTAATTCTGGAAAGTTTAACTCTCCGCAAAATAACTGCAATCCAGCTAAGTGACTGTGTATATATTTTGGAATTCTGAATACATTGTGTCCAATGTACCTTTTTTAAATTTTCACTTTCTGGGATGCAGCATACAAAGCTATTTTTCTCTGTCTTCAAAAAGTATCACTGCTATTAAATGTGCGGTACTTAAGGAAACACAACCTCTCCCTCTCAGCAATGCATTAATGCAGGCAAAGAAACCTGAACAATAGCTATACCACAAAAAAGAAACAAACACATGAATGCTTCAGAAGATTAATATATAAGTCCACTATATTAAAGAGCAGCTCAGTAAATTCTATTTATAAATGTACTTGGTATGATTTATTAGACATGAAACTGAGCCCTGATTTGAATTCCATGGTAAAATGTACACTGTGTTTACATAGGCTGGGACTCAGCAAAGCTCTTGGACAATTGGGTAATTTTAAGGACCTGATAATTCCGCTGATTTGAATGACACCACTCACCAAGTAAAAGTAAAATTTCAAAGGGATTTCAATCACCCTGACATTTGTTGGAAAAGTAGCACGGCAGGCTATAGGCAATCCAAGAGACTCCTGAAGTGCCTTGATGACAACTTCTGAAGGTGGGAAATATATAGCCCTACTTGAGGGGACGTGATGGACAATATTGCATCTGATGGACACCAATGGCAAGTGAGCTAATCAGGGATGTCATGATTGGAGGTAGCCTGGGCTGTAGCCATCATGCGCTGGTGCAGTTCACTGTCCTAAGGTGTATGAGTCATACGAGAAGTACAGTCAGGACCTTGAATTCCAGCAAAGCCAACTTCCAGCTCTTCAAGGAGTTAATCAATAGGACTCCCTGGGAAATGGCCATCAAGGGCAAAGGAGCGGAGCAGAGCTGGCAGAGCTTTAAGGAGGCTTTCCACAGAGCTCAAGAGCTCTTGATCCCCAAGTGTAAGAAATCAGGCAAGGAAAGCAAGAGACCAGCATGGATGAGTGAAGATCTGCTGGCCAAACTAAAAGGCAAGATGGAACTGAATGGGCAGTGGAAGCAGGGCAGGCATCCTGGGAAGAGTACAGGGATGTTGCCTGCATGTGTAAGGGACGAGGTCAGGAAGGCCAAGGCACAGCTGGAGCTGAACTTGGCAGGAGATGCCAAGAAAAACAAGGGCTTCTACAGGTATGTCAACCAGAAAATGAAGGTTAAAGAAAGTGATGAGCAGCAATGGTGAACTGATGACAACAGATGAGAAGGCTGAGGTTCTCAACAGCTTTTTTGCCGCAGTCTTCATTGGCAACCTCTCTCCTCACAGGTCTCGAGTTGATGGCCCACAAGACAGGGACCAGGCAGAAAAAGTCTCTCCCACTGTAAGTGAAGATAAGGTTCGTGACCATTTGAGGAACTTGAATATACACAAGTCCATTGGATCTGATTAGATGCATCCCAGAGTCTTGAAGGAATTGGCAGATGTAGTTGTCAAGCTACTCTCCATGATATTTGAAAAGTGATGGCAGTCAGGTGCAGACCCTAGTGACTGGAGGAAAGGAAACATCACACACATTTTTAAGAAGGGTAGAAAGGAGAACCCTGGGAACTACCAACCTGTCAGCCTCACCTCTGTGTCTGGGAAGATCACGGAACAGATCCTCCAAGAAGCTCTGCTGATGCACATGGAGGGCAGGGAGGTGATTTGAGACAGCCAGCATGGCTTTACCAGGAGCAAGTCCTGCCTGACCAACCTAGTGGCTTTCTACAATGGAGTAACTGCATCAGTAGACAAGGGAAGAGCTATGGATGTCATCTGTCTGGATTTCTGCAAGACCTTTGACACGGTCCCCCAGAACATCCTTCTCTCTAAGTTGGAGAGGTATGGATTTGATGGGTGGACTGTTCAGTGGATAAGGAATTGGCTGAATGGTCACATCCAGAGAGTAGTGGTCAACAGCTCGATATCCAGATGGAAGATGGTGACAAGTGGTGTCCCTCAAGGGTCTCTACTGGGACCAGTGCTGTTTAATATCTTCGCTACTGATACTGACTGAGGGATTGAGTGCACCCTCAGCAGGTTTGCTGACGACACCAAGTTGGGTGATGAGGTTAATGTGCCAAAGGGAAGGGATGAATAATTGCAACTTTATATAGTAAGGCAGAATAGCTTCTTTTAATGACAAACTACTCAGCAATAGTCACTGAATAGGTTATTCTATAAGATTATCCTCCAAAATAGTCTTTTGCAGCTTTTAAATGGGAAAATGTGTCTCTCGTGTAAGCACAAAGGGGAAAGCTTTTTGCAGCCAGAGAAGGTACAGGACTTTTACCATAGTCCACTTTTCTGGAGTGGTCCAATCATGTACTGTGTCACACCAGTTCCTAATGTAAGCAAAGTTCTCGGACCCCAGGAATGTGCCTACTTCTTAAACTTGTGAGTGTAAATATTCAGACATCAAGCATAATAAAGACCAATATATGTGAAGTGCTAAGTACCTTCGGTAAAACATCTTTAGGCCTTCAGCAAGAGAATGGAACCTTAAAATTATCCACATGGCACTTGATCTCTGAATCCAACCCAGGTCATAAGTTCAGAAAATAATTTCATAGAGTCATAGAAAAGTTTGGGTTGGACAGGCCCTTAAAAGTCATCCAGTCCAACTCCCCTGCCATGGGCAGGGACACCTCCCACCAGACCAGGTTGCCCAAAGCCCCATCCAACCTGGCCTTGAACACTGCCAGGGAAGGGGCATGCGCAACTTCCCTGGGCAACCTGTTCCAGCATCTCATCAGCGTCACAGTAAAGAGTGTCTTCCTAATATCTAATCTAAATCTACCCTTTTTCAGTTTAAAACCATTTCCCCTCAACCTATCACTACACTCCCAGAAAAAGAGTCCTTCCTCAGCTTTCCTGTAGGCTCCCTTTAATTACTGGAAGGCTGCTATAAGGTCTCCCCATAAGCTTCCCTTCTCCAGGCTGAAGAACCCCAGCTCTCTTGGCCTGGCCTCATAAGGGAGCTGTTCAGGATTCACTCCATGATGCACTCGATTTGGAGATGAAAGGAAATACTAAATAGTGTATAGTGCATAGTTTAGTGTAACCAAGTAATTCTCTAAAGGGAGACTAAAGGAGCCTTGTCAGTACTGAGCAAAGCTGAAGGAAAAAAAGAAAGACATTGGACCACAAATAAAGAAGAGAAAACCTGAGATTACACAGCACCAAGAAAAATTTAAGGTGGACAAAGCACTCGGTTTAACAGACGGACACTGGTTTTATAAGTAGTAAATCTTGTCAGACAAGCCCACTTGTACTTTTTCAAGGATATAACAGAGAGCAGACAAGGATAACATGCTGGAGGTAATCTAATTTGATTAGGGAGAGTCATTTGATGAAGAACTACACAGTAGGATGATAAGTACAGAAAATCCTGTGCATTGTCCTTGAATGTCTGGAGGACAGTAGCCTTATTTTAACATGGGATTATGGTCCAAAGGGGAAGGAAGTGGCAAGTGAAACACCACTGTGGACTTAAACCTGCTTCCAGATAAATCACAAGAAAAATGCAGTGAGAGCAAAAATAAACCTCTTAGGCACTGTAGAAGTCCACAACTGTGACTGGGAAACTACTAATAGACATATGAAAGACACAGAAATATATTCTAAGTTTTAAATATGTTCTGAGTTTCAATACATTCAAAAGTGAATCCATGCAGTCCTAAAAGATCTGTGCTTTTTCAGAGGGCTCTAATTTGAACTTGATACAGTCATGAGACCTGATAAAGCAATAAATGAAACTTCTACACATTTAGACATTGATACCATCAATGTGGAAAGAAAAATTATCCAAATGACCAAAAAAGTGTTGAGTGAATAATTTTGCAGTGTGAAAAAAAAGACAACAGTAAAATAAGTATTTACTTACAAAACTGAGCTGTACAAAGGATATTTACAGAACTGCCAAAATGTTAAAGGCTGAAGTGAAACACAATTGAATAGGAACTTCAGAAATAATAATACTAGATTCAAACTCAAGATTTAATATTAAATAAGAGGAAAGCTTGTCAAATCTTGATCACAATGAAGGAGACAGAACACTTTCCTCAGTGTAAGCATCACTGATTATAAACAAGTAATTCTGGAATGCTATGGTCATCTGACTAGGGTGAGCTTGCTCTACATTTGTCTCCACCATATTCTAGTTAGAAGCAGATGTCTTCCAAATCTTGTTCTCCAAAAAGTGCATCAGAAAAAGATTAGGAGGATTGGCATGGTTTTTATTTTGTCTTAATGAAACTGTTGGTTAACCTTAAAAAATAAGACATGTTAGATGACAGATAAGAGTAGCTGATTTAGAGAGCTTGCAAACATTCTGTAGTATAGTCATTGCAAAGCTTTTGTCTTTGCCAAATATTCCATTAAACATTTTTAACAGGCCTGTTTTGCTTGTACTGCATAAATAAAGTGGTATTTTATGTGCTGCTTTAAGTAATGGGGAATATATATTCTGTAACTAGATAGAGTTCCCATGGGGAAATACCAGGTAGCTTCATAGTAATCACATTTCCCTTAGAGTACTTCATATTTACTAATTATTCTTAATGGGATCAAAAGTAATTGCTATGTAACCTTCAACCATGGTTTAGACATTGAGAAATAATGTATGTCATCATAATTTACTCTTTAATTGCAACTATCTTGCTATTGCATGCATTTTACCATGTAGCTGGATGTTTCATAGTTATCAAGCAAATAAAAAGTCATCTGGTCATATTTATAGCCCTGGTCACTTCCTTCTATATAGAAGGCAAAGTTTGCTGCCAGATTCCCTGTAAAGGAGCATTTGTGTTCATGATTCTGCTGCATTGTCTTGAGCTGCTGAGATTTGCAGCCTACAACAAGCAGGGCATGAGGCCACTGCTTCTTCTCAGAGTCCTGCAAAAGACTGTACATGTCACAGATCTGACCAAGGTCCCCTGGTACAGTGGGAAACTGTTGGTATCTTTGCTGTGCCCTTTATGAGAACCTACATTTTCTTCTCTCAACCAGTCAATTTGTTTGGCAAAGGGATGCATGCTATTGTATTGTAGTGTCTCATTTCATTTCTTACAGCCCAGATATATTTAAGATGTGAGTTTGCAGTTTCTGCATGTATATTATTTGACAATACGGTTTCCTGTGTGCTGCTTATTTTACTGAAAGTTTTCTCAAAGCTTTGAAAACCGTCCTCCTTGACTCTTGTAATATACTGTTTTGTTTCGTTTTGTTTGATGCTTTTTCTGGACCTTTAATCCCTCTTTCTTCTCAGCTATCTCTAATGTCCTCCATTCCTCATGTTCCTTTACATCAGATGTGGATTTTTTTATTCCAGTGCTTCCATGGTTTCTACTTAACACACCTACTGAATCTGCTGTACATCAGAAGGTCAGCCCTCTTACCTCTGGTGTCCAAAGGTCTTGTCACACATCTTTCTCCTGTCTTTTATTCTTCTTCCCCGTGTCACGAGTAACAAGTAGAAAAGAATCTCTCCATCAAAACCTGAAAAGCCGTCATGGTGCTTACATTCAAAGCAAACCATCAGTTCATACGATGATGCTAGAGATGAATGAAACAGGCGCTATGAATTTGCACAATCTGTTTATATTTTGTTTTCCTTTACCTAGTGAAAGTGGGGTGCATTTTTACCTCATCTGCCCATTATGGTTTCTGTTTTAGACTGGAAGCTCTCTGGAGAAAGGGCTGTCATTTGTCATAGGCCTCTACAGGTCAATAAAAATTTGATTAAAAAAAAGTAATCTAACACAATTGTAGATTTTATGTAGCCCTGCATTGATGATTTGATAATTCTTATTATGATCAGACAATATCATTGTCATGCGTATGAACATAACACAAGGTGCTCAACATAGATCACATAACAAAATAATTTGAGATGTTTTCTTTTTATTTTTCTCTTTCATTTTCTCTTCTGAACTCAGTTATGTATTTATTTTCTATAATCTGCTACATTTCAAGGAGCTGCTTTGATCTATGTATATCTACATATATTTTCCCACTGCTACTGTTTTATTATTAGCTTTGTACACTTTCATGTGTCTTTATCTATCAACTCTATTACCAAAGATGCTACTGTATGAACTCTCTAGACAAAATAAATATTAGTCATTAGATTCACAGGGAGTCTTCAGGATAAGAGAACCCTGGGAAAGACAAAATTCTGATTCATCTTCCTTCAAATACATGTTTAAAATAGGTCATCTGAATCATCTGGAGGTGATTATCTTTCCCAGGAAACTTCAGAGGGAATTGGGAAAATTAATTTAGGCTGGATAGCTAACTTGCAGCTGGTTATACTGGTGGGGAAGGTATTCACTCTGCCTGAGAAAAGGCAGGCATCCCCAAAAGCCATATCAGTAAAGACATTATACTAATGAATAGCTCAGGAATTGTCTCAGAATCTTTAAAATGGAAGGAAAATGTTGTTTCGAAAAACAGTAACTGCACATTACAGAATTATGCAGTCTGAATGGGCTGAAGTAGTGAACTTTTGTGCTGCAGGAGCTGTTGTTCCCACAGTGCGAATCCCAGAGCAGCCCCCAGACCTGTGATGTCCCACAGCAGTCTAGGGCCACTGAATTGCTTTCCACTTGAAAGAGCAGGCTTCATCAGAAATAAGCAAAATTGCTTATTTTCAGCATAAACCACCTAACAGTAGGACTGGGCAAACAATCTTTGCATGCAAATCAATTGCAGCCAGATTTCATGCAGTAAGGAAATCTCAGCCCATCCACAGCCTTCACTTTTGTAATCTCCTGGAGTGTTTTGAATCAGTTTATGGCAGCTTCACACTATTTTCTTGACATTAACTGTTGTAGAATGAACTAAAATCATTACAGAAATGACCACACCAAATCAGCTGAGGTTAAGAATATAATATTCAAAGGAGTGTTGTAGACATAAAGAGCTCTGACCTACAGCTGCCCAGCTGCTTCTTTGAGAAAATGACCACCCTCCATAATGTTACATGCCCCAGTGCCTTGTCCCCTTTGCTGTTGAGGCACACTGGTGGATATTAAAGAAATGTCTTTCTTTGAGACCTACAGAATGAATCATAGAAAAGTTTCCTTTTCCAGACTCCTTTTCAAAGAGGAAAAGGCTGAGTGTTTCGACAGTCTTCTGCAAAAGATGAAAATGACAGTGTAAGACGTGGGAAATTAAGCTCTTATGCTGCTAATTCAAACCTTCAAAAAATCTAAACAGAAGAAATGGCTTACTAGGATTTTCTTTTATAAATCTTTGCTTTCTGTTTCCTTTCCTTTCCCTTAGGTTTCATTGTAGCTAAAGATTTCAAATCAGTGGTCTTCTGATAGAAGAAAAGTCTTATACCACCACCTACATTTCCATTTAAACTAACTTGAATGACCAATGGAACTGTAATTTTTTTCTCTATTGAGATGACATATTTCTCTGATTTGACACTCTTAAGCAACATTCATGAGTTTTAACAAGGCCAAGTATAACATCCTTAACATCAGTCAAGGCAACGCACATTATCAATGCAGTCTGGGGAATGAAGGGGTTGAGAGCAATCCTGCAGAGAAGGACTTGTGGGTACTGGTGAATGAAAAGCTGGACATGAGCTGACGATGTGTGCTAGAAGCCCAGAATCCTGGGCTGCATGAAAAGAAGTATGGCCAGCAGGTCAATGGAGGTGATTCTGCCTCTGTACTCCACCTTGGTGAGACCTCACCTGCAGTGCTGCATCCAGCTTCAGAGTTCTCAGTACAAGAAAGACATGGACCTGCTGAAGTGAGTCCAAAGGGCCACAAAAATGACCAGAGGGATGGAGCACCTCTACTGTGAGGAAAAGCTGAGAGTGTTGGGGTTGCTGAACCTGGAGTAGGGAAGGTTCCAGGGAGACCTTATTGCAGCCTTTCAGTACTTAAGGGGCACCGATATGAGAGATGGGAGCAAACCTTTTAGTTTAGACAAGAGGTAGTGGTTTTAAACTAAAAGAGGGTAGATTCAGACTAGGCATAAGGAAGATATTTTTTGCAATGAGGATGATGAAACACTGGCACAGGTTGCCCAGAGAAGTGATAGATGTCCCATCCCTGGAAACATTCAAGGTCAGGTTGGACAAGGCTCTGAGCAACCTGATCTAGTTGAGGATGTTCCTGCTCACTGCAGGAGGGTTGGACTGGATTTTAAAGGTCCCTTCTAACCCAAACTATAGTATGATTCTATGATTTGTAGAATGGTGCAAATTTACGCCATTTTTTATTGCCCTATTGCTTGTTATTTGGAATAAGAGATCGATCCCCACCTTACTACAACTTTCTTTCAGGTAGTTGTAGAGGGCAATAAGGTCTCCCCTCAGCTTTCTTTTCCTCAGGCTAAATAACCCCAGTTCCCTCAGATGCTTCTTGTAAGTCCTGTGCTCCAGACCCTTCTCTGCACCTACACCAGCACTTCAATGTATTTCTTGTAGCTGAACAGAGTAATTGAACAGAGTCTCTCCAAAATTGTTACTCAGACAATAGCCTTTTCTTTACCCTCTCTAGTACTGCAAAACTTACTGCTATAACAGCAGTAAAATGGTAAACAAGTTACTTCTGTAAATGAGATGGATGGGAATTAAAAATATTTAAATCACCCAGATGTCCATGGGGACCTCATTAGTACCCAGTGTGCCCATGAAAATACCACTTTTCAGAAAGCCATCATGTTATTACCTCACTTGCAATACAAACACTGCTGTGCCGTGACACTACGTGAACCCCAGAAAACCTGGTGCAAACAGACTGGTCTAGATTTCCTGCATAGCAGGAAAGAAGTCCAAAAAATGACAGAATAGCTGAAGTGGTAGCAAGAAAACACAGCCTGATACTACCAGTTTCTGCTTTTTCAAGCACTGTACTTTTTCTTACAGAGCTGAATACAGTGACCCCAAATCAACTCCTTGTTCACTTAATAGCTGACCACTTCTTTTGAAGAATGTCTTTTGGTCTCATACATTAAAATTATATAAAATATGGCTAACATTTTTAAAAATTCCTTTATTTCAGTATTTTGAAAAGTTGCCTTAAAAGGATTAAACCGATATTTTTCAAAGGTGACTTGCCTTGGCAAGTCCTTGAGTTCATTCCCATTGTTATGAGTGCTATCTTCTTCAGAAAGAAAATCCTGAGAGAGATAGAACTAATTCTGATTCTTTTGGCTTTCTTTCTTTCTAATTCAGAAATGAAAACTAAAGACACATCCTCACGCAGAAGGCATAGAAGCTTGCTGCTGTTCAGTGACCACTGAACACTTTCAAAATTCACATCCTAAATTTTCATTTGAAATAAATCTTGTCTTCAAAACTTTTCATGTTATAATATTTTCAGACTAATGAATAATTCTGTTTATGAAATAGGAGTCCAGAATAACTTACAAGTAACTTAAAGATTTAGGGAGCTGTGCATATCACATGAAATGAACTCTCCTCTGTCTCCCACAGTGTTGGTGTAGATATGCTTATAAAGATTGTTATTCTATTAATTTTCCCTGGATAGCTTTACAAGGACGGGACAGAAGATTTAGAACCAGTTTCATCTCTTCTGCAGTGAAACATTCAGCATGACACTCACCAGCAGATCACTGCTGGTGGACTCCATCTAACTTGACTTCCGCTATCTAAAAATTATCTATCTAATTCATGTTAGTGATCTATATTTAAAGGACAGAGAAGTGCACTTCTGAAGTATGACTCCAACCACCTCTCCTGGACACCCAGCTTAGGACAAGATGAACCATCCTCTTCAGCTACTTATCTCCCACTGACAAGAGAAACTAAATAGCTTGCAAAGACATCTACATTTCTAGGCAGGTGAGATTCATCTCACCCTGCCTGTTCATTCACAGTAGATTTAACTTGCACATTTTCCTGAGTGATACAATATCATGCCTGGATTTGCATCTCCAAGCTTAAGGATTGCACAGTAAAATGCAAAAAGAGGGCTTTGAAGAAATCACTTCAAAAGAGCTTTAAAGAGTTTGAATTCTTTTTCCTGCCACTAACTTCCCTTTATTTCCCATCAAGACCCACGAAACTTGAAAAGATTGCCTATCTCTTCTGCATGTGTAATACATTCCTCTCCCCGTCAAAGAATCTGTAAGAGAGAAATGTGTTTTTATAAACAACTCAGCAGTCAGCAGGAGGTGAGATGATAGCTAGCTGGTGAGACACCAGTTAAAGACAAGATATTCCAACATTACAGGAGATGGAGTCAGATGAGCCTAACTCCAGGAGGGTTTTGATTTTTATCTTAATAGTTCTTTGTCCCTGCATGGCTCTGAGTAAAACAGCATAAGAAAAAGGAAAGAAAAGGCTGCAGTGTGCAACAATAATTTTACATTTTTTAGTATTCCGTTTGTGAGAAGAATGAGATCCAGAAACTACTGTAGTTTGTCTGGTTTGCTGGCCATCAGAAGAGATGGGGATGGGATAATGAACAATTGATACCTGCCCCCTTTGTTAGCTTTGTTTTCTAGTCTGTCAAAAAGCAAAGTTGACTTTTTTACTGCAATCAAATAAGCAGTCTTAAAAGAAAAAAGCTGGCTGGCAGTTTGCGTGTCTTTCATATTCAGGGTATCCTCAGCCTGACAGAACAAGCCAGAAAACAAGTGTTGAAAAGGACACCTTGGGGAGAGCTTCAAAGTCTATATTCTTTTACAATCCATGCCATGAAATTTACATATTTATTTAAACTCTGTGTGTGTGTGTGCGTGCGTGCATGCGCGCACGTGCACATATCCCATGAAACATTTGAAATACTTCATCCTATTGGTGAAATATTTATTCTTTCATATTTACACCATTCCCCATTAAGAGCCATCCAAATAACGTAGTTCAAATGGCTACCAAAAAAGATTCACTTGAGTTTTCTGACACCCTTGGCACTCAACATCTACATCTACTATGTATCTTCTAAAAGCATTCTGGTCCCAAGTTTTACTGCTATGTAAACCTAAACTTAAAAAAACCTAAAAATGTGCCAGTAATTTTTACTTCATTTTTAATACATCCATTTATTCCATTTTTTATTACCTTTTTGCTATATTTTTAATACAGCTCCTAAACAGCTAGATTTCTTCTATTGTACCTCCAACATTACTATTGACAAATATCTTCATAATTTCAAGTCATAATTAAAAATAAATTTAAAAAATTAGGAATGAGTAGTGTGTGCTTTTTCTCTTTTAATGCACATCTGAATTTACCCTGGGACATTCTTCTTTAGGATTGAGGAAGAAGAGGTGTATTACAGTATTCTAACCACTATTCCTCTCTGATCTTGCATAGACATATCTCAGGGGACATCAGGGGACTTACTGATGTTAATGCCACTGCAAACAAGAGAAAAGCAAATGCTATTTTTCTTCAAACAACCTTTTTCTTCAAAGCTGTAACTCTGACTTCAGCTCTTTACCAAGATAAACAGCTTCATTATTGATAAAGACAATGGTCTTTGCTTGAGTGGGAAAGAAATGAGACCAGAGATATTAGAAACATCAAGCCAGTTTATCCACTTGGTTTTAATTCCATTATCTCTTCAACTCATTCTCCTCTGCTGCAAGATAGCATTTCCTAGTACAAAAAATCCAAGCTGTAATTTCATCTTTCATAGTGGGAATCACACACGGTTTCTGCACTACTTAAGTGGCAATCCCTATTACAAAAAAGAAGGTGGGACTTCGGTGGTGTAAAGTCTTGTGCTGCAAGATTTCCTTCCATCCTACAAGAGATTAAGTGATCAGAACAGAATGATGTGCTAACAAGGAAACTGTTGTAAGGTGTAGGTGCCAAGTTAAGCCTGAGGAAGTTCTTGATTCAGCTCTTTCCATTGGGGAAATCATCT
Organism: Mesitornis unicolor; assembly: GCF_000695765.1. Lineage (NCBI taxonomy): Eukaryota > Metazoa > Chordata > Aves > Mesitornithiformes > Mesitornithidae > Mesitornis > Mesitornis unicolor. The sequence goes on along the minus strand of NW_010202683.1, from coordinate 77,685 downwards.
GGTTTTCATCCTACAACTATGCAAGTGGCACCAGCATGTAGGGTAATGCTTTAAGAGGGCTTTATTCTTATTAAAATAGACAGGCTTTTTACTAAAGCCTCTATTTGAAGAGCTGCTTCAAGTTCAAACATTGCAGCCACATAGCCATAGCCATAGCCATAGCCATAGCCATAGCCATAGACATAGACATAGAGTGATTATTATTTTTCTGGTGCTTTTCCAAGCAGTTCCCTTTTAGAATCTGTACATTGTCTTCAGAAATATATGCTTGTAGACTGAACTTCAAATATATGAGGCATCTCTGTGATTTCTCTGTGGAAAATATCTGTTGATTTCTACCACATCACACTTGCCCTTCAAAGTGACCTGGTAAGATCTTTTGCTTGGGTCTCAGTACCCTCTAGTATGGTACTCACTGCTCCTCCCAAGTGGTCAGATACTTCTTCTATGTTCCACGTTCTATCAACTTCCTTCTTCCACGTGACTTTAATCAGTGTCTCCCTGCTCAGCCATGCAGGTTTCTTGGCTCCCTTACTTGATTTCCTTCTCATAGAGATGCTTTGATCTTGAGCTTGGAGGAAATGGCGCTTGAATATTACTCAACTCTCTTGAGCCCGCCCTACCTTCTAGTGCCCTATCCCATGGGATTTCTCCAAGCAGTTCCTTGAAGAAGACAAAGTTAGCCCTTCTGAAGTCCAGGGTTGTGATTCTGCTGAATCCTCTCAGGGGAGCATAGTAATAAAGAATATAAGGGTAAACTAACAAGGTGAGATTCACTGTGAGATTTAAAAATAACACACATTCCAGATATTGAATAGGGCAGTGAAACTTAGAAAGTCCCAGTGAGAGAAAACACTTACTGAGGCTTGGTAAAAGTTGGTGATAAAGCGTAGCCAGCAGAGATGCCATGTGTAACAGCACCTAAGGGCAAATACATAAAAGGTCTTTCTGGATGTCTGTGCAGCAACTGTAGCTGGAATATTGAAAGCATCTGTAGGAAATTTATCAGAAATATATTGGCAACAATGGAGGGGATTCACAGAATAGCAGTTAAAATAATTAGAGGGCAGAAAGGAATGATTTGCTAGGACATGTTGAAAGAGCTAGCCACTACCTAGATAACCATAGCTGTAGTAAGAGGGAATAGGATAGAATAATAAGAAATTAAACTACATGTCATAGCTGATGTTGGTGTATTCTGCAGAATTCCCAAATAGGACACATATATTTTAAAACACCCATGCAGCACAGGCAATAATATGCTTTCATTGCCTGGGGGTTGAGAATGTTTCGGAGCTTAAACCGTCTTTCTTGTTCTAAGTCTGACAAGGGCCCCACACAGTGAAGTCCTTTGGAGATATTGATGTGGCCTCTTTCTTTTTTCAGCTACGCCCATTTGAAACCAGTCAGCGCAGACACCAGAAATGGGTTTGCAGAGATTCATAACAGGAATAATAACCTTGATGTGCATGCAGTATGAATGCAAATGTGTGTCTATGTATGTGGGCAATGAAGAAGCAGCAGAACAAGCATTTAAACAGTGTTCTGTATTGATAGCAAACACCATTCCCAAGACAATGCTCTCAGGACACTGTTCCCAGATGCCCAGCTGAGGAATGTGTTGTTAATGTGGCTGCCGTACGGCTTTCTTTCCGATAAGAGCACAGCACAAATGATCTGTCAATGAAAAATATTGTGTCCCAGTACCAGGAAGATGGCAACACAGTGGCAGTACATCACATATGCCATTTCTTTTCCTTTTAATCCAACACGAAAACAGACCCGTATTTCAAATAAAAAAGGAAAACAGACCAGGAGCAGCAATCTTGACTAAAATCAGTGGATTCTGAAACAAGCAAGATTCTTAAGCAAAGGCCCACCAACTGATAATGATTACAAAGGTCTCAGTCTCTTGTAATCTAGAACCTCTGCTGAAGTTTTACCGAAAAGACCAATTCTTGCCACCGCAGGCTATTAGAATAATGCACAACATGAGTGCCTCTAAATGTCTTCCTGCTGCTGAAATACAGATGACAAAATAGCAATGTCTCATTGGTGCTACATATATTTCAATAAAACTAATGTGTTGATCAGTTCATTATATAGTAAGATACAGTTTAATTACTAGCCTCAGTGGCATTTCTAGACATTATTTGACGAGTCCATGCCAAGTAGTATGAGACTGATGTTACTTTGACAAACTGAAAGCAACAAAAAACCTTCCTTGAAATTCTAAATTATTCATGCAAATTATCTCTAAGAAAAAGTTCTCCATCTGATCATCCAAATTCAATATTCACTACCTATACATTTAGCTCAGGGCATGGCAAATGACCCTCATTTTTCTGAAGTAAAGAACATTACATTTTACATTTTTCTGATGTAAATACACAAAGGCTTGTCAGATCAGTAGTGTATATATTACTTCATCTAGGTAAATAGTACCTTCATTATTCAACATAGCTACTGGTGACTTCCAGTCAGAAGGTTAGGAGCAATACACAGTCATTAACTACTACACCACTGCTATCTCTGCAGGCTTTTGACCTTAAAGTCAAGACAGGCTTGCCTGGCTCAGTGCTTGGAAATCAGTGATTTGGTGAATGACACGCTTCCTTTTGGCTGTGAAATGAACTGGTGCCCTGCTCATGGTGGGAAGGAGTGCTCTGCTTCTGAAGGAGCCAGCTGCTGGACAAGATCTAGCACTAAGGTCCTGGCCATTTGGTCATTAAGCATTCTATAGTACTTCTTGCAAGAACATCTTAGAGTGAACTCCTCCAACCATATTTGTCTATCATTTCAGCTGGCTACAACTTTCTTGTCCACTTTGTTACCTGTCTAAAGCCTCTTGGCTGTTTGAACTGACAACCACAAGCTCTAGAGCAACAACACAGAAATAGGGAGTTTCATGACCTATGTTCCCTGTGGATCACCACTGTACCAATTACATAGAGTTGCTGTATTCAGATTATTAAGTGGTGCACAGCAGTTGAGAGTGTGCTTCATTTCACCTGTAGCGATGTATACCATCCATTGCACTGCAGTGTGAAAGTTGCTACAGGAGAGTAGTGACTTTGAAGAGGTGTTATAGCTATACTTCATCGTTGCCCAAGTAGAATGACTAATGACACAAAGCTTCATTAAAAAACTTCTTTGGATCTTTAAGTATCTTGTAAAACTCTCAGTAAATTCAAGGTAAGGTTTAGAGGTTTTGATTTTACTAATAAATACAGGCCCCTTTCTCTGGCTTCAAGGGCAAGTGGCATGGCACAGCCATCTAGGCAGTGACCTCTCTTCCACTCCAAAGCAGCATGGTCTCATGAAATTATATAGACAGGGATGGAGCAGTATTTAAGCCCATGCCTTGCCTTTCCAGTTTACATCTGTAGACAAAAGCTGACAAAAAGATGCCTGGATTCCTGATGCACTGTGATCTGGGACTGTGTGTATGCTATAGGCTAAAAAGAATCATAATTCCAGGGAGCAGACAGAAGATCCTGTGAACTTTGAGTTCACCAGCAAGAAAAAAAAATCAATTGATTCAGACTGAAACAAAATAGCATTAAAAGTTTAATTAAACTCAAAATTCAGGTAACTAGAAATCATGGTTTTTAGCCAAAGCTAGCTTGATTCTCTTTCCTGCTAGGAAAAAGACAATATTAGTGCTAGCTAGCAATACTCAAAAACCTGCAAATGAGTTTAAGTCATGCAAAGAAACAACTTCCAGCTGAGATGTTTGACCTAGGTCAATGCAGGGAAAACTCCCATTATTCTGCCACCCAAATGAGAAGCCAGCTTTAGGCTCAGCTGCTGTAATAATTCATAGCCTGTGCAGCCAGTCCAGACATCATGTGGAGTAGAAATTGCACAGTAGCTAAAGCCACATAGTATACACCCACATATTTGCATAACGCTTCTGTCAAACATTGATTGTCAACCACAGGTTCAGCTTCTGGAGTATCAAGTAAATGGCCACTTTATTAAAACCCAGGAACATTAAGTGAAAATTTTTAATTATTCACTAAGTCACAGTTCTTCACCTGCAAGCGAGGATTCAGGTGTCTAAATCAGCAGTCTTTTATTTACAGGACAAAAGGGAAACAGAAGTACACAGGGGACAATACCAACAAACAGCTATTCCTTTTCCAACCAATACTTGAAAGTCTCCTCTTACACTTTTGGTGATTCAATTGCTTCTCTTGATGAAACGTACAGCTGTGTCTCATTTCCTCTAAGAGAAGTAGAGTTTGGTTTTTGTCATATTTCTATCCTCTTTAATTTTGGTTCTCTTTTCCCCTTCTATCTACAAAATATTTATTTTGTTCACTTTTTATTCTAATACCCCAGGCAGAATACGTCAGTAACAAAGATTTACCCAAAGGAGCCTTAAATGGCTGTCATAGCAGCCTTGCTTGTCATAGCAACATCCCTCTGGACATCTTAAACATATACACAATTCTGCAGGAAAAAGCAGGACGACTACAGTAATGCCTGCAGTAGTACTATTTACTTGAGTTGGAATAAAACAATAATATTTTTACTTAGTATTGATCTAATTGATTTTCCTTTCTCTGCACAAGACTTGAATTCTCTAGCTTTTTTTCTGGTTGAAACACACTGAATTTATTGGCTGCTCCTGGAGGCATCCAGCAGACTGTCTCTTCCCATTGCAGGCAAGCTTCTGTGCCACCATTGCTCACGACAACTGTGAGTGAGAAACCTGGCATCTCTCTTGCTCACAGAGTTGAGCAACAGCCACGTACTAGCAGGTCACTGCTAACTGTGAGACCGGGGAAGATCAAATCGAGAAATTGCTAGAAATCTGATGAAATCTTTGTGATTAACATTAACGCTTCCTCAAAGCAGGACATTTACTCAAAACTAGGAAACCAGAAGCAACGAAGCAAGTTTGAAGGGTAGGATATTTTTTCAGATGATGCAAAAGAGTTCCAAAGCATAGGGGAAAATAGATATTTAAGTTATTTTAATGTAATTTGAGATGTCTCCAATGTAAGCATCTACATCTGAGCTAGACTATATATTTACACTACTTTTTTTGTTAATAGAACATCCTTTACTATTAATAGATGCGTATAAGAAAGAATTTCTTCCTAAGGTAGACAAAGGAAAATAACCTTAAACAAGCCTATTTCCTTCACTGTATCAGAGCCCTGAGCATCTGGCTCAGATGAAAACTTCGAGACTTTCTTGTGGTAGGAGAGAAATATCCTGCTCTAAGATACTCTCTGGTATCCCACAAGGATTCAGTTTCCACTGACATTTCCTGGATTACTTCTATAATTTATGAGTGTTGTCAATTAAAGGGCATGAAAAATGGAACAGATCAGAAGATAGTTTAACCTCTTCTACAAAAGTTTGACTACTGAGTGAAAATTTATAACAAATTTTACAATACTTGACTGAAAACCAAATACATCACTGTAAAATAAAATCTCAGTGCCACATGGGAGGGGTAGCTGTGTTGTCTCAAGCACCCACCCTCCTTCTGCGGAGAGGAGAGGAGAGGAGAGGAGAGGAGAGGGAAAAGGCTTATTTTTGCTGAACACTCCTCAGCTAGGTTGGGATGGATAAATAAACATGAGGATGCAGCCCAATATTTCCTCTCATAGAGCAGGGTACACAGCAGCTGAACAAGATTGCATTGCTGTGATTTGTATCTTCCTGTCTTCATCCACCAGGACCAGAAAACTAACCACCCTTCATGGTTTAGCTATTCATCTACTTCAAGGGTAACACCGCGCATCATATATTTTTGCTACTTAGAGTCCAATTAGCAGTGACAGAGGGAAATCTTCGCAATTCTGCCAGGGCCACTTTTACTGATGTATGCACAGCCAAAGAAAAGTAGCCACTCTAGGGCTTATTCCCATGTTTCAGAACCAGGTCCACAGATAAAGAGATGGCACCAAGAAAACGGCATAGCTCACTTTTTCCATGCCAGGAATCCCTTTCTGCTTTTGACACCTACAACTGATGCTCATGACAAGACTACAATGTAGTCTAGGACTGACCCACTGGCTTTCTGTGATAAAAAGTATTAGGGACTTTTGTGTAGATCCTGATTCATTAAAGCAAGCTCTGCACACACTATTTGGATTGACCCCTCCAAGACATATACACAAGAGTTGACATTTATTGAAGATCTCAGTACAGTTTCAGCATGGGACGGACTTCTAAGATATCCAATCCTGTCACACCTGAACTGCAACACAGAAAACTGAGCTACAGACTTCAAGTGTCTTCAGGGATACTCATCTGCAGGGAGGAGGTATATTTTCATTTCATAGGATTTAAGTGCTTAAATTGGAATTTAAGATGCAATTCCTTTAGGAGACATGGTCCTTATTCCTTCCATGACTCTGTTTTCAATCTTATCTCAGACTTATGAGTTCCTTCAAACCTTAGACCAGACTGTAAATCCAGCTAGAATCCATGCACAGATCCCAGGTAGTGTTAATCCAGCCTCCATCTCCCACCTTGGGTGTCTTCAGATTCTAATTTCCTCCTGCTCACTGTCTAGTTCAACTTGAAGTTCACCAGCAAATCACCCATAGACACCCAGACAGAGAAGAGAGCAAGGTCACACAGAAAACAGAAAGAGTTTAATAAGATGAGAGGACAGATTGCAATGATCAGGCTAATTTTGTTTTCCTTTTTACCAAATACAAAATTCTAGATGAAATCTCTTCAAGGGTGCATTTGAGTGGCTCCATCAGTTGCCCAATGATCAGTGACTGGTCTTTGACTGTGGCTCTATTATTTATGTTATGGTTTAGGTATCTGTGTGTTTAATAATTATTATTCCTGTACCTTCTCTTTGTCTTTTATGCTGAAAAGTTATTAACCAGATGGCCTTAAAAAACAGTTGACATTACAAATAACACATATGAGGAGACACTGAAATATTATAAATGATCTGTCTGTAATCTAACAAACTCTTTCCAGTGTCCCTCAACTGTAAATGGCACACAATTAGCACACTACAACAGACAGCTGCTAGAGCTCTCACAAGCTATCTCTCTAATCATGAAAGGAAGAAAAGGGGGAAAGAAGAAAATCTGAGCATACAGAGATGGACCCTGGCAACAGCAGTTATTATTTTTATTGTAAAGGAACCATTTCAATGACTTTATTTTGCTTTTTGATTTTCATATGTTACATGCAATACAGTATGGATGTTATCTATGGCTGCTTCTCATCTTTCTTGTGCCTATTTTTCTGGAGTATGTTTATGTGTGTGTGCATGCGTGTGTGTGTGCATGTAGAATAGTTTTTGAGCCCAGCATCCTAGAAAAATGGCAATGATAAGCCCTGACAGAAATGTAACTGCCTCTGTTGAGTCAGCTCCTTTGCCCTAAGTTTGCTGTTTCTGCCTTGCAAGCAGAGCTTGCAAAAAAATAATCATTCTGCTTTTTAAAAATTATATAGATAGAAGAAGCTTGAAGGGATGTCATGTCTGCATGGAAGCAAAACTTAGTAATCATATCAAGAGGAATATGTGAGTGGAGGATTAATATTTATGCCTGAGTTTACTGTGTCTGGAAATGAGATGCTGTATCCAAATAGGGTAATCTTAGCAGGTGAGATTCTGATCTCAGAAATACTGATACAAATTAAGATGGCTGACTTCAATTAAGATACATTTGCAAAAAAGAAATCAAAATAGAATCAAAATATTGATTTCTATCTAATGACTTCCTAGACCCAGTAAAAGGATAAGACAGTTAAAGACTTGTTCATTGCTTCAGAGATCTTCGTCTAACAAATGAAGATTCCTTTGGATTTTTTTTTAACAGGAAGAATTAAGTCTGGAAATAAGAATGAAATATGTGGGTCTTTTACTCTAGTCTTATTTGAGGAATCTTAAGATCCTCACCACATAGACAAAGATGTTTACACATCCTTTGAACCAGTAGTCATAGTTCAGTGCAATATCAGCTTCATACTGCTACGATCCATGTCAACATCCTTTTCAGCTAAGTCCTAAGACATCAGTCATAGTTCACTGGTGAACCCATGCAGAGGGTTGTTCAAGCAATAATGATATTCTGTATGATTCTGGGAATTTCACTTCTACAATAGCCTAGAAGAAACTCAAAGCTACCTTTCAAACAGTGTCTGAAACACCATAACTCTGTGAGTCTTGATCTCCTGAACACATGGTCAAAGTCCCATGATGAGATGACACTAGTCACCACTGAAGCACTCAGCATGCAGTGCTGATAATTAAAAAATAATTCAAAAATTAATGTGCTGTGTTAGGAGATGTCTGATAAAGCTATGGTGATATTGCAGCAATAAATATGACAGGTCATGGAAACCAAGAAGATTATCTGGAAGACAAGAACATACCCAGCACACGTCACACGAATATGTAAGTATTCTTAGAAGTAGATAAACTGTGTATATTTTCTCCTGTTTGTCTCCCTTCAGAATTACATAAATATTAACTTGGGTAAAGATGACAAGGTGAGCTCTTCATCTTTCCTAGCACAGTTGTTCTTCTATCAATGTCAAGAGAGAAAGCTCAGAACTACTTTGCAGACGTTGACTTCACAACACTGAGCCCAGAAATGAGCGCAGCTTGGCTGTAGAAATGTAACAGTGGTGATGGTAAGTAGGGAGTAAATGGGTTCACACCACTAAAAAGCCATTGACTCCACTGGTATTCTGAGAATGCAATTACATGTGGTATTATCTCAAAGTCAGTTCTGTGAGCTTTCTCCAATATCATCATATGTTTAATACTTCAGCTTCAACCCCTTATGGAAAACAAGAAAATGGAAGTTTTCGCATCTCAACAAAGGAGTAACAACTGCTTGCTTCAATGCAGTAGCTGAGTAGCAAATATGCAACAGACATAAATAAACATGTATACTTCTGTGGCATGACATAGTCTCAAGACAGCATATCAGCTGGCCAATACACATATCTCTACAGTTGTCCATGGAAATACACCAGTTCACAGCAGCCAAAGGTTGGGTCACAGCACTTGTTATTTTCATGTTGCGGTAACAAGGGTAACGTCCTTTTATTGGCATCTCCTGATTAAAATATATTGCAGTCAAAGCCTAAGCAATCCAAAAGGTCTTCTATGCAGGTTTATGAGCTGAGGGATATTTCTGGCAAAATAAATAACCCAGAAGAGTCTACAACACACTGCTTATCAGTCTTCTCAAGCCACAGCTGTTTGATCAGATCTTGTCAGCCCTGTTTAAAGACCTCAGCACTTCATATGTAAGACATATTACTCCCAGGAGGCTTTACAAAAGCATATCTATGAACCAGACAGGAAACTCATCCTTCGATCTCCACATCATCCCCATCCTCTACCTCGAAACAGGATTTCTGTAGTAGTATAACATGGACAAAATAACAGTAGTAACACAGTTGTACAGAATAGCAGTCATACTAAGACAAAACTTCATACCAGTTTCTGTCCTCAGCCGTTAAGGAGCCTGCAGAAGCAAATGAGTTGTGATTAAAGTTATACATACCACAGGTCACAGGGGAGACCTTTGTTCATCTGCACAGTCATTAATTTACATAGTAGTGTCTCAAATGGCAAAGGAGAAAACATGCAATATAGGTTTTTATTTAGCCCAACTGCTGTTAAATTATTCAGGTCATTATTAAAATATGAAACAAGATTCAAACAGAAAAAATATTTTAATCTTTAAACAGGGAGCATTTTAAACTCTTTATTTGGATGGAATGCTTCATTCTAGCATGGTTTTTAGCAGTACAATGGTCAGGATTTCAACCCAGGTGGAACGCTAAACTAATGTACATCCGTTCAAATCCAAAATACCCAACATAAAAGACAAAATTTTTAAATAATTTGTTTCAATCTCATTAAATAATTGACATATTACACAAGACAGACAATACAAATTCTCCTGAGGCTTTAGGGATGCTGAGGATGAATTCAGATTGCCTGAAGTGGCAATGGAAGTTAGCCATGTACTCTAAGCTGATTTTTCTGTCTCTCCATAATGGAGTCAGCAGACAGAAACAGGTGCTTCCAGATTGTGATTCAGGCTTCCTTCCTTAGGGAATAATGTATCCTCTGCAGCCTGCTTTTCTTTTTTGACTATAGAAAGGACTCAAACCCTTTTAGTATCCTGGCCTACTTTTTAGACTATTCATTTAAAGTCTAGATGGTTGAAACAAACTGATGCAAACCCTACTGTACTTACAAGAAAAGCCACAATAAATGCAGTAACTTGATTCAGCATCCATTGACAAGTTTAATTAGAAATTTAAGTTATCTAAAACTTCATCTGTCACCGAGACTAGAATTAAGTGAATAACTGATTTTACCAATTAAGTGGCAAAAGCAAAAAGAGATACAATCAAATAAATTAAAATTACAGATTGATTTTAGTTTGATCCAAATCAAACCTTTGAATTGCCTACAGATTAAAAAAAAATGTTCCAGGTTGTACCAAATATTTCATTCAGTCATGGAGAAAACGGACTTTAAAAGGATTTGGGAGGAAGGGGTTGGTGTATTGCAAACTGCCTAGACAAGAGTAAGTAGTACATGAGCAAACAAACAAACAAAAGCTCATATTAATGCATGATTTCAACCATCCACACGTCCTGAAGATCAACGTGGCAATGTGGAAGCAATTCATAAAGTTACAAAACTAACACTGATGGCAATTTCTTAATGCAAGCCATGTAGAACAGCACTGTTAAATTAGGAATTGATTCTGTGCTCATCAAACTCCACAGATTTCAATCCATGAAGAACTCAACAAGAAGAATAATCCCATTTTAAGAAAGGCTCTTAAAATAAACAGTAAAAATCCATTTTTCAAGTAAAATGAGTTATACGAATATCTGTAACATGCATCCCTTCTTCTGTAATGGAAGTCTAGATCCAGCAAGTGATAGACTTGCACCATTGCTTTTAGCTGAACTTCTGGCTCAAATCAAAAATATGTCCATGAGGTGGTGAAAATAATTAATTTCTATAATGATACTATCAATGAACATGAAATTGAATCAGTTCGTATAAATGATGTCAAAGTAGTTCCAAGTCAAACTGTACTTTAATTTCTCTACAAAATTTTAAATTTGTAGAATTGCTGTTTCCTTTTTTGTTTAGTTTTTTTTTCTCTTTTTCTCTTACAGTGACTCACATGAGTGGAACTGGAAATGGACTCAACAAGAGATAAAAAAGAATGACCTAACCCCAATGCACTTTCAGCTGTGAACATGAATTAAAAAATAAATAAAAGCTGAAAAAGCAGCAGAATTTCCCTAGCTCCAATCTCTTTACTTACAACATTCACAATACAACTTTCACATTAAAATAAAAAGGCAAAAAATCTTCAAATAGAAGTGTGACTTCTATAGATTATTGGTGTTTTTTAATACAGACTCAGGAAACAGTTGTAAGTATAATCTTTTTCTGACAGGAGAGCAAATAAAAAAAAACAACACGTAATTCTTGCAAACCTGTATTGACTGTGAAAAACCTAAACATTGCTAGTTTCTGAAGTGTCATCATCCATGTCTACTTCATCTGTACTACTCAAAGAACCTCACCACTTCTAAATGTATTTAGAACCACTTTTAAAGCTCTTCTCCCTTTCATAATTGCATTAGAAGTGGTTCAAAGAGACATAGCTATTCTTAGCTGAAGGATATGTTATCAGTTGCCTGATGAAACAGCAATTAATGATGGTTATGCTCAGTCCTTGATGGTAGAAGAGGGCCCTGCTCTCATTTACATCAATATTAGCCACGAAAAGCTCCAGTGAAATAATAAAAATTAGTCTGGTATAAATCAGGTATCAGTTCAGTAGATGGGAACAAAAGAGATTTTCACTTTCAAACTAAAGGGAAACGATACACTGTTTAGACTAATTTCCTCTCAAATACAATGACTGTTCTTAGCAGGTTAATTATCGTATTTCTTGTAGATGAGGACCTGAATTAAGTCAACATCTTCAGTAAGGAAACGAAGTTAAGACCACTTAAAAACTTACTGAAACAAACTGATATTTTGGCTGATACATTAGCGCAAAAAGCTCATAACCCACCTACCAGCAAAACATTCAGAATGAAAAGATCTTCCAGAGACAGATCTTGTACAAACAACATCAACCTTTGAAGAAAGAGAAAACTTGTGATGACCTGATGAGAGCTGGCTCAGGCAGAGCCAGAGAAGAAAATGCTCCATTGTTTGGAACCTCATTTTAATGAAGTGCCTAGTTTTCTAGATGGAACTGGCACATGAACCTAAGGCTACTTAATACATCTGTGCTTTCGTGCACCAGGAAATAACATTAAAAATCACAGCATAATGTAGGTTGACAGAAACCACTGGCAGTCACATGAATGTTTATTTTACAGACTTGCCTTAAAAAAGTAGTATCCTTTAGATAGCATTCCAGCTTTAATTTCTTGTGGAGTAGGATCAATTTTCTATGAATAGTATAGGTTAAACTTACCTAGAAATGCCTGCATTATCCTCATTCAAGTCACTTCTTCACCTTCTTCTGAAAATTATTGTAGTGATTGGACCGCTGAAGTACTGACACCAATACCTGTTAGGTTGACCAACTATATTGTTCATGTTAACAATAGTTTTCGGTCATGACTCGGTTTATTTAAGTCCTTTGTATCGTGGGTCACCTTTCTGCTTTAGGTTCATGAAGGACCCAGCAGTGTAGAACTTTAAACCATAATTAAGTTATAAAAGCACAATATACAAATAGAGTAATTAAAATATGGTCACAGAGGGCCCAGATGGATAAATTCTTAAACAAATTCTATTTTGTATTTTGACTTCTCTTAGATACTGTTTTAAAAGCCATGGTAAGAACAAGGACATGCTACTAAGATTCTGACTTTGGTATAAAAATACATTTTGCAGTTTCAAAGGGCATTGCAGTCATACATCCAAATCAGTTAACATCTGGACTGAGAACATGCTAAGTGAGGCATATTCCTGTAGAAACTAGTTCCTCTTTCCACATGTTTGTATAAGTCATGCTTAGTAGTTGATAATGTCAGGTTTTTTCTCCCTTTTTGGTTGGATTTCAGATCATTAATTTGTGAATTCATCATAGTCACTCACAGATATATAAACTCACTCAAACTGCTTTAGTAGCCATCCCTTGTTCAGAGTAACATAGCTGTCTAACAATAAGTCCATTCTCTTCCATAATCTATAAGAAGAAAAATAATATCTAGCTTGTAATTATTATGAAGTATTCAGGTTGCACTTTCAATTGAGAAACTTTAATAGACTACACTGCATCAGAACCCTTTTTAACTGTCATCTCAAAGGCTGCAGACCTCATCACCCAAAATGACTCCCCAGAAAAGAGCAATGGTGACTCAAAGGAGAGTATAACTTCTTTAGTACTTGAAGGCCATCTCCTAAACTCTTAACTGATCATTTGGTGCTGTTTCACCTTAATTTAGCCCGAGGGAATTTGCAGAAACCTGCTCTTCCCCCACCTCTGAGGTAGGAGACAACAGGATCTACTTTCAAACAGTATATATTTACTCAGGTGGTGTTTCTGGCATGGAAAGGAGCAAATCTGTAAGAATCTTCATTATTTAATCTTAAATAATTCTAAAATTACTATAAAAACAATCTTTTTATCTCATTTGTAATAATCTTTTATATAACCATGATTCACCACACTGAAAGATCATCAGTTTCTCAGTATAAAAATCTATAAATAAAAAAATAAGATTCATCTATATGAATATGAAATTATACAAGTAGTACAGTAGTAAAATGTACTTCTTTCTCAGTGTCTGCCTGAAAAGTCAATGTTTAGTTATTCCTGGTTTCCCAGAATGCCTTGTCACATCATTCAGGCATCATATGTCCGCTGATGAGCTAAAATTTCCTCCTGAATCTATTCCTCAGGTACCCTGGGGAGTTTTCAGTCAGGAAAAAAACTATTCCTGACAAGTATAGAAGACGTTTAGCCCACACAACTCATAGATTTAAATTCTGGCACTAGAAGCATCATTGACCAGATGGGCTTTTCTCCAAACCTCCTATCTTTTCTTTTCCCCTGTCTTCCAAGCACCCAAATCTGAGTTGTTTGAGGAGTTTTGGTGGGTTTGGGGCTTCTTTTTTTCCACTGAGGATTCTACAGCTCTTTATTGGAAAACATTTTGTGGCTTTTGATGTAAGCAGACGGCATGCAGGAGAGTTAATATTTTCTGAATTCTCCTTCAATAGATCTCACTTAAATCTTCACATATACTCGAAATCTCTTTTTACAGGTTGTCCCTATTTATTTCCAAGGTCTTCATACACCACCTGTGTTCCAAAATCAGTCCCATTAGATGGGACTCATTTTCAAACACACATTCCCATTACTGTCAGCAATTTTTTGCCATGAGCAGTTGTCATTTTATGCCTGAACCCATGCCTGGACAGTGAAGTATTTAGCTGTCTTTAAGTCCAGTTCCTCCAGAATTTCCATTGGTCCTCAGACAGACACAGTTACTTACCCAGCATGTTAAAGCTGCTGTTTCTGTTTCAAACACATTTGTATTTGTACTCAGTTTTTTTGCCTCTCCAGTGATTAAGGAAAAGAAACATTTTAATCATTTATGAACTTGAAATGCAGCCTGCAAGCAAGTGCTTGGTCTCACATGATTTCTAAATATATCTCATTAATAATCTCTTTTGTATAATCTAATTCAATGTCCAAAGTAAAAGTTTTTCCAGTATTGCTTGTTAAAGACTTTGTATTTAAACAACATCTTTTGCCTCAATTGTGATGCTGCACCATTTTTTCTACACCAAAGTCAGTCAAGGTGACCCCAGGGCATAAGCAGGCAGGTGCCATAAACCCCAGTATTGCAGAGATCGATCCTTATACAAACCTTCCCACAGACATTTATGGCCACTTCACCACCGAAAACCACCATCGCTGAAAACTCTGGAAAGAATTCACAGATACAGAAGTTCACTTCATTTCCACATTATGAAAAAAGCATAAATGCAAGGAAAACTATGTTGGATAAACCAAATGAATGTCTGGTCTTCATCTTCTTTACAGAAGAGTTTGTATTAAATTGCTTGCTTTTCTGGAAGATTTGTGTGCACATTCTCCCTCAGTAAAGTATATTATATATCACAGTATGAGTGAATTGTACAAGTAGGTTACATTTAATGAGAAAAAGTACCATTTTTTTTCTTAATCTAAAGATAGTAGAAGCTAGGATGTCACCAAAAATAGTCCTTCTGATCATGATGGCTGTCTTAACACTGGTTTTGGACAATACATTCAAAAAGTAACATCCATTTTACCTCCATCATTAGGGAAACTTCACTAAAATAACCTGAATAGTACATGCTTAAAAGTTTCTGGCCTTCAATCAAAAAGTAAAACTGAGAGTTTCCAAAGGAAAAAATGTGCTGATCTGCCCATTATTAAGCTGAGTAGTAACCTCTGAAAATATCTTTTTTAAGATACAGGACCCTGTTCAGTATTCACTCCTGGTGTACTCTTACAAATATTAAGAGAATTGCACAACTTACTTTCCCCAGATATGAATGTGCCTTAGAGATTGTATCATTGTATCTCACTTCTTTTTTATTTTTTTGACTGCTGACAAGGAAGGTAATTGCACAGAGCTGGATCCCTGAGATACCTGACTGCCCAGACATCGTTAGGGTTGAGAATATAAAATTCAGGACGAAAGAGAGTAAGAAATTATTTTTACCATGGTTTATTTATTTCCCTTTCTCAATGCATTGGAAAACTACATCTATTTCTTTCATTTTTCCTTTCATAACCTCCCATTAGCCCCTTAATTATTCTGAAAATATAATACTTTCTCTCATTACTAATCTTTTTTGTTCTACTTATGTAGCACAGAAGGAACAGATTCTGGCTGCCACTGACCACAGCTAATATCCAACCCTCATTCCCCTCCTGCCAAATTCCAGGCATCCAGCTCTAATGGCTTCCCTTATTGCTAGGACACAAGGTGTCAAGGCGGGGAGTTTGTCCAGTCAAGTGTTGCTCCCCACGTTCATGTTCACACTGCAAATCAGCAGCTACAAATGTGACAGCTGGTAGGCCGTGCCTAACCTACCTTTTAATCATAGATTCTGGGATGGAGGACAGTAAAGTTTTGTTTATACCCCTTAAAATTAAGGACTGGCCTGAAATGCAAGCAGCTACATGATATACTCTGAAGAAGGAGTGGGTGTTACTTCTTTTTTTCTTTTTTTTTTTCCCCTTAGCTTTCTTGTTTAAGGAGGCTCCCCCACTTATAGTTTCAAAAACACATTAAAAACATTATTTAATATAACTAGTTCAATCCTGTCTGCCATGGTCTGCAGGCAACCTAGAAGACTTGGCTAGCTGAGCTGAGAAGTCTTCTAGAAGAGATGGTTGGGTGGAGCACAACCTGTGAGATACAGGAACAGGAGTTTCTGTCCTTGGAGATGGACAGCCTGCTCTAGAAGACCCTGTTTGAGGAGAGGGGTTGGACTAGACAATATCCAGACTTTCCTTCCACCCTTAGCTATTCTGTGATTCTGTGAAGAGGTAGCTCTCAGAAGTGTGAGCTCACTCATTTATCTTACTATGGAACTGTCACAGGGCTCAGGAAATTTAAGATCAGTTACAACAAGGAGACTGACAGTTGAGCAGTTGATAACTCACACAGGCATTATTACAAGGAATATTGAATTACACGATCCTTTATTGCATAAAACAATATTAAAGCTATTATTTTTAATATTCTTACTAATGTTTTAATAATAGAGAGAACTTTACTTCAGAACCACCACTTCTGAATCCAGCTCCTATATGCTGAATGAGTGATGACCAGCAGAGAGTACCCATGACAATGGCTGAGAATCACAGATTTGGGGGTACTCTCTCACTGATCCAGCCCAGAGTCCACTTGTGTAGCTTCTCTGCCTCAGTGAAGGCAGGTTCCTCTTTTTCTTCTCTCCAACTGGCAGTCAGATCTACTGAAGGGTCTCCTCTGGGCTCTTTGGAAGAACATGCCCAAAATTGATCTGCCACTGCCTGTGCTTTAAACAGTAATCTGTGGTCTATACATCACACAGGTCTCCCAATCAGATATTCTTCATCCATCTTGCCATAAGATTTTCTGCTGTGACCAGTCTCTGACAGACCATATGAAAGGTATATAAGCTTCAACCAACCCAAAAGGTTAACAGTTTCATTTTTTATACCAATCATCTCAGTTAGGGTCCATTTTATATATCAATCAACTCAAAGCTCAACAGTGTGTTTTCTACACATACCAATAAACTTGACGTTATGATTCACACCCTTATCTCTGGCTGACTACATGCATCAAGGGAAGATCATGTGGACTTAACTCAGATGCCTCATAGTAGCAGGCATGGCACTGTTTTATTTGACTGAGAGCAAGAGGCAGAACTACAGATTGCGTAGCAGTCTCTAACTGTTGTCTCTTTTCATGCTGCAGATGCTAAGCATCAGGGTGATGGACCAGGAAGACTTTTTCCCTGAAAGTTATCTCCTGTTTCAGAGGTGCAGAGGTGCAGATCTGCAGAGGTGCAGATCTTTAGGAAAGCGCTAAGAAGTTCCAAAAACCTAAGCCATTTTCCCCATGGGTATCCAAAAATTAAAAAGCACTCAAATGCAACTCTTCTGGCTGTGAAATGCATTGAAAGGGAAATATACAAGCTTCTATTCAGATTATTACCTGTCATGTTCTTGCCTTTGTGGCCAAGAGAAGAAACTTTTTACTACAGCAGAAGAGCGTAAAGCCCAACACTTAAAGGCAGTTCAAAAAGTTAATTTGATATATCTTCTTCTCAGTAAACCACACGACTGCATTTAGAACACCACAAAGACCCAAATTAAGCTGCCGCTGCTGGCACATCTGACTGCTCTTTGCAGTTCTGCTCACACATTGATCTCTGCTGGGATTTCAGTGACATGACATTTCCCTGCAGGATCGGTAACCGGATTGTCCATGCACCAAGCAACTTTCAGCTCCATTCAGCTGTCAGGGAGTACATGGAGTAAAATCAAAGGGAGTCATTGGTGAGAAGTAAACAGGAAACAACACAATGGCAGAAATAAAGGCTCTTAAGGTAACTGACTGGAGGAGCTGTTGACTGGAAGTGTTCACAGATGGCACAATTAACCTTTTCCAAACATGAACCTAGGAGAAAAAGTATTTTAAAACCTTAAGAGATCCCAGAATGGTGGCAGTATTTCAGTGAATGCAAACGGCAAATCGAATAGACACAATCTAATAGGAAATGGAATAGAAACTGCAACTGGCAGCCCTGTACATTTGATGTTTTGGCTTAGAAAAGCTAGGTTTAGCTCACTTTGACCACCTCATCAGATTCCAAGATAAAAGACACTCATTTGGATCTGTCAGATTAATAAATGGGGAAGGATAGGGGGTCACTGGATCATCAAGAATCAGTTTAAAATCGGAAGGACCACAGAAATGGCATGCTTAGCTGTAACTGCTGAGAAAAACAGGACTTGGAACCACATTTATTGGGTAGTGCTACACTGTTAGCTTGGCTCTGACTTTTCTGACTCTCAGATCCAACTCACATGTCTCAGTTTGTTTCTAGATCCTTTCAAAGGTAACCAGCTAGGTCCTTTCCAGGAGAAGCCTGGGTCTAACTCCGAGTACTGTTGACTCCAGCAAACTCACAGGCAGCATAGAATAAAAGTAAGCAATTTAGCTTGATCCACACTGAAGTGCTGCAATGCTATCCCAGAAGCCTGGAGCTTCTCTGGGAGCTACTCTGCAACTTCTGTCTTGGAGGCTAGGAAATAGCCTCTGGAGTAGCTATCAGGGCAGAAGTCACCTTTAAAGATGGTGCAAAAGTTCCTCTCAAGTCAAGAATAGCAACGATATTTGACAATAGTGTCCCTTCCAACCTTATGTGATGGATTTTGTGGATACATTTTGGTTCAGACTTTCCTCGTACACATACTGCAACTACAGGAAAAACAAGACATATATTATAGGATACATGAAATACACATTGTGAAAAGAAACACGTCAGATTATTTTTATCGCATCACAAATCACTCTTCTATGGACTTCGGGAAGGAGGAATAAGGAAAGGAGAAAGGTTTATACATTTATGCATGCAGAAGAAAAATAAAGTGAAAATTGGTCCTAAGAACTTTGCCAAGCCAAGGACTTTTGGTACCTCCACAGAAAAGGGATCAAAACCACATGCTCCTACCAAAACAAGGAAGAAGGGAAAGAAGTGGTGTCAAAGCAGTGAAAGAGGACCTTGCTGAGCTGAGCTGCCTTCTGGGTAAGAGGAGGAGCTAAGGAGAGGAGGGCATGACAGCCCTGATTAGAAAGACTCTGTCTGTGCACTCAACAGTCCCTGCACTGCACACTTCGGCCTTTGCCAGACTCTTCTCCGTGGTGCCTGCTAACAGTCTGAGAAGCAATGGGCTTGACCTGAAATACAGAAAATTCTATTCAAACATTAAGAAAAACCAATGTCACTGTGAGGGTATTCGAATACTGGAATGAATGACCCAAAGAGATTGTGGAGTCTCCACCCTGCTTTAGCTGACCTTGCTTTGAGCAGGGGACATTGGGCCAGATGATGTTCAGAGGTCCCTTCCAACTGCAGAGACTCTGTGATTCACGGTCTCACAGGTCACAAGTGAAAGAAGCACTCAGTAGACTGTTAATCAAGGAGGAGAAATTAAAATGAAGACTTTCAGGAGAAGGGTAAAATCCATTTTATTACCTCAAGTATATAAATTGAAGGGTATAGGAAGGCATTTTGAAAGGTACAAGTCTCACAAAATGATAAATTAATATAACTTTCATCAGATAAAATGAACAACACAGATTTCAGGCTTTTCCAAAGCAGATGAAACAAATACAGCTACATATTTCAAGTATACAATTTCACCAGCTTTCTCAGCAACTAACCTACTAAATGTGTCTTACCTCTGTCATTCAATTTTCAGTAATGTTTAAGGCCAGGAACCCTCCTGTGTTACTTGAAGCCAGTGTTGAAGGGCTCAAGCTGTGATATAAAGTGAACAGTCTGTCTCCTAAATATCCCATAAATTCTCCCAACCGTTTAACCCAGGATGTGTGACGATTTGTGATTGCCTGAAATCACTGCTCTTCTTCTCTGCCTTTTTGCTGGGCCGATCATCTCATTCAATATTAAGAAAAAATCCACCTCTTTTCCATTTACTGTTGTAGGAAAAACATAGTTAACTACTCAAGAAAATGTAAATTCCTACATTTTCATTTGCCATATTCCTAGGCAATTTTCTTGGAATTACCAATGGGTGAAGTTCTTTTACAGGTCAGAGAAAAAACTTATACTTTTTCTTTTACCCTTCAAAACTGCTTCTTTGAAGCACCTCATTCTTTTTAAGCTCAAAAAGATTTCAGAAGCCAGCAATGGGACAACATTTCAGGTTTCAAGATCTGTGAACTCAGTAGAGAGCAAACCTGCCTGATGCTGTACAAATTTTCAGGAAAAGCATCGCTCTATGTACAGTGCAGGTACCTGTGGAGATGTGCATCTTGCCACTGAGATCCATCTTACTGGATATATAGACCAACATCATCTCAGACTAGAGCCAGGAGCAGAAATATAAGTCAATGTAACAAAAAGTTCTAGCGAATGATAAGGTTCTTAAGGGGAGGGGGTTGCACAGTCAGGGAAATTCTGTATGAATTTGTGAGCAGGCTTCAAAGTAAACCCCAAGTGGAGTCAACCCACCTCAGCTTTCATGGTGAATACAATCACTGACATCTCCATACTCTTTATTCCCACCCTTATCTCTGTGCATTCATCTGCTTTCAGGCAAGGCCACAGAAATCAGATATGAGTTTGGATGAGCCCTTAAGCCTTTCCCTAAGTGAGATGCAGTTGAATCATTTTCAGCAGTGGCTCAGGTCTCTGTCCCCATGCCAACATCCATGACTTGAGCTTTAGATATTTTCCCTCAGCTATGCCTCAGCCAGATCTGGTCACAGTTTTGTGATTTATTCGACTGATAAAATTATAAATTTGAGCAATCACCAGGGCCAACTCTATGCAGTGAGCTACCTAAAGATCACAACTGGAGGAGGAAACAGGTGAGTAGAAGCCAGATTGCCACACTGCCAGATCACTGAGAACACATGAAAAAGAGAATAGGGAAATAACCCATTAGTCCACTTTCCTCCTCCTACACAGGAAAACACATGTCTACACTACTGAGTGGCCTAAGGGTAGGTATCCGAAGAGAAAAAACTGATGGTGAGGACCAGGACTCACACACATGTTGTCAGCGAGTCTTGCATTAGCCTAGCTCTAGTCTGCTCCTGTGAACTGAAGGTCCATTAGCAGTTGGAGTACATTTGGAGCAACCCTGGGGCACATCTCATGGTCACTTTCATGCCAAAGAAATCCAATTTATGCACTTCAAGACTACTCCGCTGTGTGAATAAAAGCACTGTAAAAGGGATGAAAAGATGATTTTCTTCAAAAGCTCTCCTGACACAAACTGAACCACTAATACAGATGCACCTTGAAGACAACATGCACTCCAGAGTTATAACTATAGCTGTGCCTACTTGGTGGCTGACCTGTGATTTATGTGTGCTTTAACCTGAACTTCTGCCAGAGAGCTGCAAAACTTAAAAGCCTGTGCTGTGAATTCATGCCCACATGTCTCCCTGGGAGTGGAAATAAAAACTCATATCTCACTCTATAAGCTGGCAGAGGGAAAGACTGAACACGTTGCTTTTCAATGCAGGGAGACACAGAGGGGGTGAGTGAAAATTATTTAGTGTTTGGCATCTAAAATGCTGTCCCCCATTTAGCATTGCACATGCCTACATTACTCTTCTAATTAGGAATGTTCTGCTTATTTTATGTGGTATAATTTACAAGCTGAGGAAAATATCACTACCTTCAGCATATAGAGCATAACTTACCTTGAGCGAGAGTGGCATTATTTCCATTTAAACAAGACAGACAAAGAGTTTACCTATGTCAGTGTTTTTCCCACAGTAGTAAATCCATTTTTATAAGTTTCATTTCTTAGGTACTAATCAACTCTAAAACCTTACTCCAGAAAACAAGGAAGTTATTTCTGTAACGAATTTTAAACAATATCTTTTCTTGTTTTGGAATGTGGTTTCCTATTTTATAAATGTAACCTTATGACATTTTGTTTCAAGATAATTTTATTTCAAAACTTAACATCAGTTAAAAGAATAAAGTTAAATACAGCAGTTCAACTACCAGCATATGGTACATTTTACTTTGAGTTAAAGGAAGTCATTGGTAGGAAGGTTTCTACAGCATGGAAATGAGTGATGCTTCCACACCAAAGTTCCTACATTCATCCCAGGTTTCCAGCCTGCCTTTTTGTCACACCATTGCTCCTTGGCTGCAGGTTGGACTTAACACCATGGCTACTAAAAGAATGCAAGGGGGTGAAATCCTGGCTGACCAACATGCCATGTGAGTGATTTCCAGCAGCATTTCTCCATGAGCATCAGCATGCTGGGAACATACTTTAAATGTTGTGAAGATGAAAAAAACATACACACACATATGTATGTGTATGTGTATGTGTATGTGTATGTGTATGTGTATGTGTATGTGTATGTGTATATGTATGTGTGTCCTCAGGTACAGAAAGAAAGTCATTCACTATTTAGTTTTCTTTCTAAAGTGAGTAGATATTTAGAATTAAAACCTGAACATGGACTTGTTTGGTACCTAGGCACCTTCAAACAGTTGAGGAAGTACAGCTGAAAACACTAACCCCTCAAGAATATTAATAATTATTAATTAATAATCATTAATTAGTAATATTAATTAATAATTATTAATAATTAATGTTAATTAATGATTAATGACCCCTCAAATCACCTTACATTCCTTTATTTACTATTACAGACAGAACAGTACTCATTATTCCATATAAAACTTTCCATGCAACCTAAGAGAAAGATAGACATTATAACATATGACCCAACAGTAATTCTATATTCTTCAAGCTTTCCATAGAAAACTTGTTGTGTGGTTGAAATATATAAGCACAAAAGCATCTTACTTGTTTTCTTTATTTTAAAATAACTTGATTCTGTGAAGAGAAGAGAAAATAATTCACTCTGCATCGGGCGGCGTTTGCTCAGCGCATGGCCAAAAAGTGAAAAATTCATCCTCAGCACGAACCTACTCTAAAATGCTACACTTCTGCATTCCAAGGACAAAACCATATCGCAGCCATCAATGTTCATCACAAGAAACTTTGCAATTCCAGAGTTTTGCTGTACAAATTACAGTCTCCTCTTCTCATATTTGTAGTGGTTGAATTGAAACTTTATGTAGGCCAAATACCACCTCCCATACTCATGTTGACTTCAGTACCCAAGTACCTGTTTGAAGAGTAATACGTTACACAGTAGAAGAGAAGATTGCAGAATATGCTTGTCATGCTATAAGTCCTTTGGCAGAGGAATGTAATTTCTGAAGTGTGGCCCTTGGCTTCTTGAAGCATCATTCACTGAGAAATTTACATCCACCCACACCCTCTTTCCACACATAGTCCATGTTTTCTGTACTGCAGCTGGCTTTTTTTCTTCCAACAACAAATTCTCACTCAAAAATTCCGTATCACAAACACAGAAGTACTTCACCAAAAAAAAGCAGGAACTCAGTGAAAATTTCTGAAAGGCCATTTAGGGCTGAGATTTATTTACAGTAAATATCAGGGAGAAAAAACACAGCAAACACCTTCAAACAGGCTGAAAAGCCAGTAAGAGCTATGAACACAGAGGAAAACACTTCTGGCTGAAGAAGTATCTTCACTGCATATTACTGAAAGCTGGGACATACACTGAAGAGAGAGCTCTCCAAATATGCCCTCCTCCACTGGCAACAGCTATTGACCACTTTTGGAGGTCATTCATTGGCCACATTTATGTTCAGTAGTCCAGGGACAAGGCATTTAGCTAAGAGGCAGAATAGTTAGATTCTGATGGTTGATTCAACTCAGGCAGAGCAGAGCTACAAATATCTTCCATGCAATCTCTAGCCAAAGTATGAAGGCCTTTCTCCCAGTAGCCACCATTTCCATACATCTCAAAACAATTATTACACCAAGATGAGTAAGCACTATAAGTTATCCTGGTGGGAGCAATGCAAGCCAATATTAACCTAGATTATACATGATACATTTTCCTTTAACTCATAAAGGAAGAGGTCACATACCATGGATAAATGTTTCAGAAATTTATGGACGGTTTACATCTCTCTGTACGAGGCCAATAAGATGGGCCAAAATTGAATAATTCTTTTTCTGAACTGATCAATTAAAATATATATGCAAAAGAGCATCAATATATGGAAAATAAAGGCTATTCTCCTAAGCAAGTTTCTTCTGCATGTCAGCAATACTTTGTGTTATATCTAAATTCATGGCTTGAAATTATTCGGTGAATGGTTAAACAACACAGTGCATCAAATCCATTTTTAAATGAACTGCATTTTCGACTTCTGCAAATTATTCTCAGTTATAATTTACAATAAGCAAGTATTAATTTACCTAAGCCATATTTTATGAATATGTATTGACTAATTGCAAGTCTATGGCTCAGGGTGAATAAATATGTGATTTATATTCAAGCAAGTCACACAATCAATTTTCAATCTACTGCCTCAAGTACAGTATCAGACTATGACAGGTTTATTTGCATTGACATGAGATGTCATAATTCTGTGTACTGCAAAATGTAAATGTGAAACCTTATTCAGCAGTCACCAGTGGATCATGCCCAGCAGTAACATCCATGGCAAAACCTCAGAATGTCAGCGGCCCGTCTGCTGCTGCTTGACTACAAATTGAACAAAACTCTAATCTGAGCAGGCCAGTCTTCACCCAGGGATCTGTTGTGCTGACAATTTTCTTTCCTACGGTAACTCCTAATTTAAAACTTCCACTTCTCACCTACCAGGAGATGAGAGCAGCACTTCTGCCATTAGGTAATGGGAGAAAAGGATGTGATTGTGCCCTCTGCATACTTGACCTTGGCCTTTCAGGTCACAATCATTATTAAGAGCAGTTAATCAAGCTTTCAAATTAGTGCAAAAGGTCTGTCCTGCCTGTTTTCTGAGTGCTTAAATATCTTAAACAAGAATCACTGGAAACGCTGCATCAGGGATTTTATTAGTAACAGAGCTCCCAAATCACTGAATGCCTTTTGTACTCTATTCACTACTATTAAAAATATCCAATTAAAAAGAACATGTTTCAATAACATCCCATGTTGAAGTATTCCTAACCTTTTCTTTAACCAGATATCTTGAGATTCATTTTCTGTCTCCAAAACTAAATCTTCACACTGAGAAAACCAGTACAAGTAAATCCTTTGGATGCTTTGCGCAGGTGTGCTTCAGAGTCCTGTGGAGAACCAAATTTCCCTGTCTGCAGATTTCCATGTTCCTTGAATGTGGCTTCATTTTTCTTCCTCTTTCTCCTCGATGAATCCCTGAAGGATGACTGAATTGTGACCTGGTTCTGCATTATCACTGCTTGACAATAGGCAGTTTTCCTTCTGGTAATGAAAAATATCAGGAATATTTGACAGGAGTTATTTGTGTCTGGCTACTAGTTTTAGAGCATTGCTCCTTCCCATCTTCTTTTTTTT
Organism: Mesitornis unicolor; assembly: GCF_000695765.1. Classification (NCBI taxonomy): domain Eukaryota; kingdom Metazoa; phylum Chordata; class Aves; order Mesitornithiformes; family Mesitornithidae; genus Mesitornis; species Mesitornis unicolor. The sequence goes on along the minus strand of NW_010202683.1, from coordinate 51,978 downwards.
AATATCTCTGAAGGCATTTTTTTGGAAGAAGAAACAAATCATCTTTCAACTCACAGTCATGTGCAAGTCAACTGGGTGGGACTCAGTTGCCTGAACATAGGCTCATAATGCTACTGTAGGTGCTCCAGGTTATTATGCATGCCCTACGTGTGTTTATCCAAGATGTGAGTTACCCAGAGACCCTCTGTCACATTTGCCCCCATGGCAGAGCAGAAGAGGACCATCAAATATTTCAGGTGGCCCTACACATCTTTATATATGGAACAATAATCATGATTCTTTTTTTTCAACAAAAACCCCAAATCTATTAATCTGATGGTTGAGATTAAGCAGAGGAGAAACAGTTAAATTTAGCAAACACTGTAAGTCGTTCATTCCGTTATAGCAGTAAAGGTATCTGACATGATAATATTCCAATTCACTCAATAACTATTTTCTTACTAGCAGCTTTACAGCCATTTAATGATGTCGTTATACCCACAAGACCACCTGTTAAAGAAGGGGAATACAATGAAAGTGATGAGGTGGAGTGAGACAAGGAAGATACATTTATTAGAGATGCAAGAAGGCAGCTGGTGTTATTGGACATAAAGAGCAGGTTGGGGAGCCTTGTTAAAAGTTATGTAGTCTCCTGAAAGAATTACTGAACAAAAACAGCAAAAGAGTTTGGTGATATAGAAAAGGATTGGCAATTACAGACATCCTTTAACTGTACTTCAAATTAAGGAAGATACAGACAAAAGACTAAATCACAGCTTTAATTGGTACTAAGAAAAAACTCATTAAAAAAAAAAGCTTCTGGTCTCATTTCTTGAGACTGTGGGGTTCAGCAAGCAATTTGAATGGAATCTGCAGGCTGGAGTTAATTATTTGCACTAGCATTTCAGATGAGCTTCCACGTAAATACCAACTCTTTGGTGTGCTATGGACGTAGACAAAAAGTAAGCTAAATACTTGATCTCCTTTATAGAATCCTAGATTATGTCATTTAATCGGTAGCCAACAGCATGGGGATTGAATGATACAGGCTTTTGAAAACAGCTCTGGGATCTAATTAATTGGGACAAATTATCCAAAGCAGCTTGGCATTGAGGAAGGAGAAGAGACTCAGAAAGAAATGACAGATGGGTGTGGAGAAAAGAAAGACAAAAAGACCTTTGCTGCTCTTGAAGGGCTCAGCCTAAAGGCCACTCTCTCTTTGCGTCATGGTTTCATGAGTCATTATTATTTACATGACACCTAAATGTCCATATTTGTGACTCCATATGTCCAGCATTTAATGCCAGTATGTTTTAACGGTAGTTGGGCATAAAGTTGGGACTGGTCAGCTGGTTTACCCTCAAATTGTGCCCCTCTACCTAAGCTATTTGTCGCTGCATGGGGAGAATCTTCTGGAAGGGGAGGCTCTGAGCACCAGTAGGCAACAGCCAATAGCCAGTCGTCATGGGAACTCGAGTCAATCAGAATTGAGGCAATTCCACCCCCCCCAAAAAAAAATCCCATAACTGACAGAAGGTGGCAAAGACCCACTGAGAGCTGGCCTGAAGTCTCCTGAAGTACACAACCCCATCATAGTCGTCTTTGTCCTCCCCCAATGTGGTACTCCCTGGGGGAGTTAGTGTCATGCACCAACACCAAACATATCTGTGACTAAAAGTTCTTGGGGTATCCGAGCCCCTCTAGTCTGCTTTCTCAAACCATGACACCTGCCCACTGCACAGGTCTGAGAGACATCCTGTTCCCACAGGCTGCTTAGAGCCCCTTGCAAATAGCTGAATTTATTGACATTAATGGAATCAGAGGATCATCGGCAGCATACTGATAAACTAAGATGCATAAATGGTGTGGTTTACGCATGCTTGGCATGCACAAATATCTGGCATGCACAAGCATTACTTTAAATTCAGACAATATAATCAGAAGACGATGAGATCCCAGCATTTTTGGGCCTTGCAGAAGGCACATAGTACTTTTCAGAACTTGACCATACACCACCCAGTACATCCAAGCACTGACAATGAGTCTTACCTCAATCTCGACTCTTTTGACTTTATTCCCACTTACAGCAGCAAGCAAGAACACTTGTGAAATACCAAACCATCTCCTGATCTAAATTCATTGGCTTTAGTGGAATTTCTTCCAGTAGAGAATTTTTTGCCAGGCAATGTTTAGCCCAGCCAGTCATACATCAGTGCTGCAGGACACAGTTTTCTGAGGTTGTGCCTTATAAATGTTTACTCAGAGAGTCATAGTCACTGACTTACAAAGCAACCATAACAAAAATTTAGGTCCCTCTGAAGCCATCTCCTCACTAGGCTGAAAAAGACCCACTCCTTTACTCTTTCTTTACAGGGCAAGTGCTCCAGCCCCTCACCATGTTGGTGTCCATCATGCAAGCTCATCAAAATCTTTCTTGTATTGACAGTCCTAAAACTGGACACAATATTCAATGTGTGCTCCAATGAGTGCTGAGTGTCGATCTCTTTCCTTGATCTACTGACTATCTTCCTGCTGTAACAGCCCAGGATGCTGTTGACTTTCATTCTGAAGGAAAAATTGGAAGAGGCAACAAAAATAAGAGTCCACCATCTGTCAGAGATGCATTCCCCTATCTGTCACAAACTCTGTATACACAGCTAGAATTTTTAATCACAACTATCAATAATTAAGCAGTGGAGAATAAGTATTCTGCAAACACCATCCACCAACCGAAGTATCTGCAAATGTATGAAATGTACTGTACTCACAAAAAGCATAAAAGAGAGAGAAATTCAACAAATAACTTCCTACAGAACAGTTTATCCAGAATAGCTTATAACAGCAATATAGTGAATAACACATTGTTTTAAGGGGTAAACACTTTATTTATATTATGACATTCTGACTCATATTGCTGCTCTCTGAAGCATAGCTGTACAAATAGAAATGTTTCAAGAATGTAACTATGCAAACATAGAATACTATTCATTGGAGACTCTCAAATCACTTTTATTACCATTAAATAACTATTACATGGTTTCCAGGAGATAGGTCAGTACGGTGAATATCAAGATCCTGTCCATCTGCTATTAGAAAGTCTAGCCTCTACAAAAAAATAACCTTGACAACAGGAGAAGAAAAAAGGGAATCACCATGGTTAGGTAGCACATGAGCAAATAGTGAGACCATTTCTGAATGAGGTCTACATATTTGGCTTCCAGTAATGCCTGTCATTTCACAGTATTTGTCAAACTGTCATTCTTTTATTTCAAAACGTTATAGTGAGGCAGAGAACTACCATTCTCCCATGTTTACAAGAAATACAAAATGCTAAAGGATAAAGCCACAAAGAAACTCAGACATCTGATTGACACTGAAATTAATCCCACTTTAGTTACTGCCTATCTTTGGAAACCTTCTAAGGTCTAGACAAGTGGGGGTTCTGCCAGACAACTTTCCATTGCATTTCTGTTTTAAATGGCTTCATCTTGCCATGGCTTGGCAGCTCTGTATGTATCTTCTATCCAAACTTTCTCAACCCTTTAGGTACAAACCATTAAACATTCTAAAAAATCCTTATCAACCCAAGATTCAGTCCAAAACATGCTCTTACTCAAAAGCTCCACCAGAGCATTTAACCAGACACTGACTTCCGGGTGTAGTTCTATGCTCCTCCAGAGGTAACGCAAAACCATTACTAAATTTCTTTCTTCCATCAGTGATTTATGCTGTGCCACATTGCTGGGACAGTCTTACTGCTTCCAGTGGCCAACCCACTTGAGAGATAACTTCAGCATCTCTGGACTGTGCCATTCGCCAGTCAATTGCATGAGGATACCAGACATCTGCGGCTGAGCACGAAATTCAGGTCTCACAGGGCTAGCATTAATGAGCTAACCATTTTGTTTCATTCTGCTGCAGTTCTAGCTGCAAAATGCCAATGTTTCTGTTTCTATGACACTTCTTCAGAAAGCCGGGGGGAGAGTCAAGTTTAAGTGAAAAGGGTGTTTGTTTAGGTTTGGGGGTTTTTTCTACACTTTTATTACTTTTTGGGGAAATAACTATTCTCCAAAACTAAAAGAGATTTAAATGGTGAGTTTCATTAACAAGCTTTATGAAGCTTATTGTTAGAAACTGAGTACCGGTGTGGTGATTTCCCTTGATTACAATTACAAGAACTAAGTTAGTTAATGCCAAGTAGTTCTCTGTGCTTTTGCCAAATAAGAACTATTCAAGAGCTACAATGGTTCCAGCATATTGTGTAAATGCATATTTTATTTAGATTTCTTATCCCTAGAGTTAAAAATATCTATTCATTAGAACATAATTTCTTCAGTCTATGTCATGGGCTATTAAAAATAAGTTTTACATGATTTAATTATTATTTTGAGGTAATAGAAAGCTTTAAAGCTTACTTTGCTTAAAAACCTTATATCTACATGATCAGTGTTGTGTGCATTGTCATCTCCCAAAGTACAAACCTTTATAATTTGAATGTGAAAAACACCCCCTTTGTTAATATAGGCATGATATATGGCTCACTTTCCAAAATCTAGTGAAGGTCTCTCCCTCTAAAATATTGTTTAGTAACAAGTAACTGATAAGACAACAAGAATTTAGTCATCCATTTCACAGCACTGTCAGTATAATATAATCATCCACAAGTACTAGCCAGAGCCTTTTGATAAAAAAGAGAAATAATGGAGCCTCATTTTCCTCTTCTTATAATGATCCTTTAGGCCTCATCTACACACAAAGTTAACTACTTTAAACTGGTAGAAGGTAAACCTTGCCATTAGGCTTACAAAAGTATGCAGCAATTTTTCATTCAAGTTCATCTTTGTGGAAAACTTTACGATATATCCTATCATCAAAATCTACAGAAAAATATTATGCTGAGGGTGTTTAACTAAAAGAGATTATTGCATTTAATTAAACTGACCCTGATATTGGGATAACACTTCCCTATCTGTAGTTATCTAAAATGTAGGTATCTACTGTAGAGTAATCGACTAAAGCTCTAATGTCAATGTGGAAAGATGAGACTCTTCAAAGAGTAATTAATCTGCTGCTAAGACAGGAAGGATGAACCACCCTCTGGAAATACTTTATTCCATCAACAGTACTTTTTCACATCATGCATAATAAAACTGTGAAACTCATTACCACAGGATGCTGCGGAGGCCCAGACGAAAGGCACTAATGCATTTAAAAGCCCTAGACTAATTCATGGAGAATGGTTGCAGCAAGCAGATGGTCTGAAAATAGTCACCAGCTCAGGAAGTCCATAAACAGTATATCTGGAAGGTGGGAACTATCTCTTTGTATACTGCTTGTTTCTTATACTCTTCTATAAACATCTGGTACCAGCTCCTGTTGGAAACAGAATACGAGATTAGATGGTCTGTTGGTCCAACCCAGTGGGACAGCCTTTTTGTTCTGCAGTTAGCTCACGTCCTCACTCAACATACCTATTCCCCTTAAGAAAAGATACCATGTGTACAGAAATGCTGGGTAGGTTTTCTTTATATAAAGGGATACTACTCTATTTAGTATGAAGACATTTTATTTTGCCCCAAGATAAATTTTGGTCTGAAATGTGGCCATTATATGATAGCCAATAGATTCTCTTTATAAGCAGTAATTTGCAGAATATTATTTCTGTACATTCTGAAAATTATATTTCCTCCAAAAAGATCAAATAGATTTGTTTGTATATAATCTATTGTTAGCTGCTGTCCGTATCTCCGATATATCAGATATCTGTCATCAGTCACCCAAAGCTGAGGCTCAATTTCTGTAGAAGACATTCTGTAACATATTCAATGAATAGTCAAACACACAGCAAGACCATGAATATGTTTTTACCTTCAGACATGTTTGCAATAAAAACATGCCTAAGAATAATAACATATTTGGAATAGGACATTACTAGACTTGCCCTGTGAGGATACGTCATGATACTCAGCAAAACTTCCACTTCTTCTAACTGTCATTTTCAGTATTAATCAGACCTGTTGTTTCCCATGTCTTATTAGCTTCACTAACTTTCTGGGACTGTGATTACATTTCCAAATAGGTGGGCATGGTTTTAAAGAACTGTTAACAACTTAAGAAACTTGTCCTTAAGATTTTTTTTAAACAGTAATGATTGAATTACGGGAGTTTGGGCTCATCATGATCAAATTATTGGAAAAAGGACCTCAAGTCACAAGGTCAGAAGGAAACACCATCTTTTCAGTCTGACAGCAACAAATTTGATAGATGCTGTAGTGGAACAGAAGAGCATCTGGTGAGAAAGATATTCCAGATCCCTGAGTCTCACTCTCCTTTTTTCTTCTTTTAATTCTTACCAAAAGACATGGTTCATGGTCATCCATGTGACATGAACTTCTCATGCCTGAGCCAATCCTTTGGGAGGCTCTGAAGATAAAATGCTGTAAACTTAGCTGACTACAGAAGTGTCCCTAGGAGAGACAGGTGGCTTTGAAACTTACTATCTTCCTTTAAAATATCATTGTCATTCTGACATTTCAGTTGAACAATGAGCAGGTAATTTTTACACTCCAGAGGGACTTTCTTCTCACTCACAAAACATTCTACTAAAGTCTCTTGGGTTTTGGTCCTAAAATTACACGTAACTTCAATTTGCTACATGTAGCACTGCATTTCCAGAGCCTTGCAGACACTAAAACATTTGTGAGATAGGAATTAGTTGTGAAAATATACCCCATGTCTTTTTTCAACTTTGCCAGATGGTTACATTCCTTTTCATAATATTTGTGAAGTAGCAGAGCTATGTAGGATCCAGGAAATACATTTGCTTCTTTTGTCTCAAACTCTGCTGCTCAGATACATAGATATTCAATCCTAAATGAGTTTCTATGACAGGTGAAGCCATTTCATTATTATAGGGAACATGTAATAACCAGAGGCATCCTATCTTCTGTGTAACTAATTACTTTCCCACAGAAAGGCAGTGAGTGTGGCTTTGTAGCTCACAGAGAAAGCTCTTTGCTCCAGTAGTAAAGATTTTAAATCATACACATATAAATTATACCATATAAATCTCATACTAATTGAGGCAGCACATTACATTTTCCATACAGTGACACAGCATCAATGAAAAGATATTGAAATCTGGATATGTTTTAAGTTTCAGGTAACATTTTCCAAAACATCACTGTTTCTTTGAAACCCAAGCTCTGATTTCAAAAGTCATCTAAGCCATCTTCAAACACAAAGTTATTGTGAAGCAAATCAGGGTAAGAATGTAAAGACCAACTATTCTGCAGTTGGATGGTGGATGCTATATCTGTTGATGGACTGAACTGAGTAAATTGCCCTGTGCCATTCCCCAATGCCAATGGCATTACTCCAGCATACAGCTAAGTTTCTCTCTATTTAACTACTGCCACTCAGTTTAGGAACCCCACAATAAATGTCCTTTCTAATCAATAAAGAAAGACTTCAGAGGAAGATTCAGCCTGGCTGAACTGCCTTCTGTCTATGTCTTACCATTGAATATGCCAGGAGCTCTGCAACCCAGCTCATAACTTCAGTAACCATCTGGCCATGGGTGTTCTTTTCTGCAGCTTAGCTTAAACCAAAACCAGACCATCCACAAGAAGCACGAGTGCAGAATAGCTGTTCTGGACTACATTCAAAGCTTTAACCTTTATGTGACTCTATGGTCCTAGTCTCCACAAAAATCCATAGAACTCAGATTTCCAAATCCTTGTTTGTAAATGGGAATCCAGTTCCTCAGTCACTATGATGCTTCTGATGATATTTGCAAGATTAGAGGAATATATGCCTCCCTGAGGGGCCTAAAATGAGATTAACTAGATTAGGCAGAAAGAGTGATCAGGACAGACAAAACCAAGACAAGTATTTTGAATCAGATGCAACAAAACTCCCAGACTTTCATTGCATGGCTCCTGCCACCTAATGCTGAAATCCAAGCCAAAAAAACCCAAGCTTCTCTGGATTTGTTGGACTGTGGCTTTCAGATTTGCTTGCTTTAATTCAGACATCCTTTGGAATAATGCAAATACGAAGATGTGACATTTCTTCTGCTCTGATAATACCAGTGTTTTCACTGGGATGTCAACTCTAGTGCAGCTTGAACCTGCAGCTACAGAAAAAAATGAGCAATTCCACTGTCACCTTTCTCCAACCCGCAAATCTCCTGTGAAGTTGGGATTACACTAAGAGTGGTGGAGGTTGGATGGAGACTATTGAAAGACCATGACAACACAGAAGGGAAGGAACAGGGATTTGTAGGTGTAGATTGAGACTAAGAAGAGTCAACTCAACTCAGCAAACTTCACAGAGATTAAACAGATATCTGTATAATTGGAAATTAATAGTAATTTGCAATGTATACAAGGAGTTAAATTAAGATAGAACACTTCATTTAAAATGTAATTACTCTCTACTCTGGATCAGTTTGGGTGCTGTAATTCTGAAAAGAAACGTTGACTTGCTCTCACCCTTCTTAAACCTTTTCACATTTTTTGGTTAATTTTGTTTGGCTTGTCAAACACATGAAGACTGGATTATTAATAATATTCTAATGTGGCAGGTGCATATTTGTGTGTGGGAAGGTGTCATTTTAAAGTGACAGCTGAACCTTTTGCTGAATTATAAGGTTTCCTCCCAGGAGAAAGTGATCTTATCTCTTCTTTTTTTCTCTGGGTATGGTACACTATATGATAGAAGATGTTAATATTAGAAGTGGAACAGATGGCTCAGATTGAGATTGGGGGCACAGCTACAACTCGGAGATGGGGAAACAGATTCAAAAAGGAGCCAACAAGAGCAGAAAATTCAATTAAAAGGTTCATTTTGAGGAAGCAGGTGTGTGGTTTTTATTATTGAGACCTCCACATTCTCATTTAGAGTAACCCACTTATGAGGCTTGTTATGAACTTGTCTAACCCTGCTGCTGGCATTTTACTATCTATGCGTACTTGAAAGGAATTTTAAATGTCATTGGGTAGCTCTTGCTCTCTCTTCCTCTCTCTTTGGTTACATCTGAGAATTTGACAGCTCTATTTCACTGGAAGAGCCAACAAGCCTGCAATTCTCATTAGGCACTGCAGTATATAGGTGCTTTAGGAGCTTTCTGAATGGTCGTCTCTACAATAACTCAGTCCTATATTGCCTTATTAGGTGTAGAAAATGTCTACATTTTTTATTAAGCATAGCAAGTGCCCAAACTGATGTTTGACAAATTTTCAGCAACATCACTATGTGGCTTAACTAACATTATAAAATTAATATATCCTAAGAACAGATTGTGGATGGCTCTGTATAAGATTCAGCTGCTTTGTCCTGATCATTAAGACTCTCCTAGGCACTATTCTTCCTAACATATTATTCAAAGCTTTTAAATTTAAAGATAGGACTGAAGATCGACTGGCGTATGAAGTCCAAACTCCATATTCAAGAAACCAGCTGATAAGACTTGTTTCCTAAAATAACCCAAACTCCATCTTAAATTCAGCCAGGAGAGTTTTGCCCTAACTCATCATTTGAGAACCTCACAGTTCTTAAAGCCTCATCCTCATGACCAGGTTTATGCACTTTGCTAATTCCATTCTGCTTCCCACTGCTTCCAGACAAGCTCTTTCCAGAGATGTTTCTGTCTTCACAGTTAGATCTCTTTGCATGCTGTCCATGAATGTTGGTAGTTTCTTCTTAATCCACATATAAGTACCCAATACAGCAATGTGTAAAGTAAATCCTCCCCCTCTAATCCCTTTCCCTTCTCTCTCAGACTGTCATCCCCACAAGCAGAACCTTCATGTTGCTTTTCCAGCAGATCCCAAAAGTTACCAAATGTAGATTCTGGAAGGCTAAGGAGAGAAAAAAAAATGTCCAAGGCTTAAAATTCTTTCCTAAGAATTACGTACCAGCATCCTTGTTTGAGGCAGAAAAGGTCTGTGATAGCAGGAGCACAAGAGATAGCACCAGGTACCTGATACATGTATTGCACCACCTGCACTGACTCAGAATTCAGATACACACACGGGAAAATCAGGAGGGCAGGAAAATAATTGTCTTTGCATCCCTTCACAGAGAAGCATCTGTAATCTCATACTACTCAGACAAAGCTCCCAAATCCAGGTTCATAGTTGCTGATCCAGTTTCACTGCTGTCACCTTGGTTGTTTTATGGTGCTTTTGTGACAAGAAACAGCTGTGCAGTCAGATTTATCATATTGCTCCCCAGTACACAGCAGGCCAGTCCTTAGCCAACCCATGTAATTGTTTCTGGAGGAAGACCCAATTTGATGAAAAATCTGAAGCTACACCTCATCTAATTAGAATTTTACCTGGATCATGACTCATGTTGAATCATGAAACACAAGTGGACTTGCCTTAACTTCTTGCCTCTAGATAATTATTCTGTAATGTGGTGGATAATTGTCCATCTCCCAAACATCAAACAACCCAGCAGAATTAAAACATGTTCAAGCTCTTCTCAAAATTCTAACACTTGTGATGGGAAAATAAACTAAAAGTTGTCTTAAAACTAATGCATCAATATTTTTTAAACTGTTCAAAACCACACAAGTTGCATTCTCCCAGACAAGCAAAGCAGCCTGTGCCCTTTAATGATTTTTGACTGCTTGTTAAATCAAAGGTTCAGATACAAGTCCTTTGAAACCAAGTGCGTTCGTATCATTCTGTAGAAATGCCACATGATGATGGTACAAGCTGTTAAGACAAAGTGATTGACACATCATCTTAACTACCCTCTCAGGTACTCTTTTTGAGACAATCAATTTGGTGTTCTATCTCATTAAATTTCACTATTTTGGTCCCTTATATTAGTTGAAAGAGACAGTCTACAGTGTCCTTGAACTATTTAAAGATCATTCTCAAAGACAGGGATTCTGATCAGATAAGAGTCAGACCTGCTGCAAGCTGTCAAAAAGAAGGAGAAAAAGTGAAAGAAAATTATCCACCAGATGAGTGACTGAGGGACACTGAGATCTTCAAAAGGGTCCCAGATCCTTTTCATATGGTATTAGATAGAATCCAGCAGCAGCCA
>NW_010202683.1:37747-40904 GCF_000695765.1 Mesitornis unicolor | reverse complement strand
TGTAGGGAACGACACAGTCATGCTATGAAAGCCAAAATGTGCTGGCATATAAAGACATTACAGCAGCAAGGCTAAGTTTATTGCTCTGCTGCTTCTTTACTTGCTAATAATAAATTTCTGCATTAATAACCCTTTATACTTATCCTGTTGGAGATTATAGGATTACTGATAAAACTTTTAACTACATTAGCAACACTACACTAATTGCATTAACTGGCATAATAAAGTTAACATATAAATATGCTGTCCTTGATACACACATGGTAAGATCACGTATCTCATTAAGATTAATATTGTTGGAATAATGTCACACTGTTTTTTATCCAAGGCAATACTGCCAAGCAACCATGACTCCCTGACTTGAAGTCTTAAAATTTAACACTAGGTAACAGGATTAAACCAGCTTTTTCCAGATGCAAACGTAAAGGAAAATTTAGAGGTGGTTTTATATAAATCAGAAGTTAATCAAGCAAGATTAATTTAAGTTCTATGAGATACTCACCCTGAAAAAGTCTCTACCCATTTAAATGGCCCAGGAAGTCTGAAACAGCAGATCAGGGTTTTTTTAGCCTGAGCAGCTGGCAAACACGAGTTTCCTTATCTTTATTCCGAATTCTATGTGACCTTGGAAAAATAACAGTCTCATTCTGTACTCACATCTACTTGGACTTGCAGAAAACCTTAATCAAACAAGGCTGTGGACTAGAAGGAAATTAAGAAAGGAACAAAACCAGTTTTTCTACACTGGTCTTCCACCATAAGAAAAACCAGAAAAACAGTGAATTTCATATAAAATCTGCCCCACAGACCAACATGTAGCAGGATGAGACTAGGAATAGAAAAGGGAAATATATTGCAAAGAAAACAAGCAAATATTGCCTTAAGTTTATGACAGTAGCTTGTGAGGAAGTAGCAGGGGTGCAATGGTAGAGTTTGGTCAAGAGAAGAGGTGACAAAGATTATGGGGTCTAGATCATGACGTCTTCTCATGATTCTTGATTTCTGCTGGCTTAACATTATATCCTACCTCTGTCCATTTCCACATCCAAAGCAGGGACATCTCAAGCTCAGACACTGGCTACCCCTGGGCCATGGTTGTCCCATCCTCAGTGTGTGGGCCACTCACAACTTGGCAAACACAGGCATCCTAATTCTCAGCATGAGCAGAGCAGTCTCCAATTGCAGTTTGTTACTGTGAACACCAGTCTTCTGCTGCAATTCCTTCTTTGGCAAAACAAGAAATTTAGCACCTATTTACCTTGTACCGGTATTGGGAGTGGAACTGCAATATGGATCGCAGGTGCCCAATGCAACAGCTCAACAACAAATGTGCTGAATAACCAGGCAACAGAAATACTGTTCCGTTTCAGGACAGCCTTATTTTTAGCTGAATATTCCCTTAAAATATGTGACCTTTTTGGCCTGCCAAATAGCTGCAGTAAAGCAGTGAAATTTCTTTTAGTAAAGCTCTGAATGGAACAACATTAAAATCCAATATTTATTCATGTTACAGCGCAGTAATTTGATATGTAATAAGCATTAAGGTAAATATAATTCTGTAGCTGACGAATCTAAACTTTGTTCTATAGCTCAGATCTCTGGGGAAGACATGATACTTGACATTTAATTTGAAAAGCAAGGTAGCCTGATGGAGAAAAAAATTTCCACGTTGACAGTAAAAATGCATTGGTGCATTTTATTTGATGTGGTGGATTTGCTTAGCCTTATTTTCACATTTTAATAAGCTCATCTCATAAAAGTATAATGAAAATAGAAAGATCATCTATCACCAGAATGGATGGGTACAGATTTTTTCTTTGGATTTTTGCGTAGAACAAAAACAGTTTTCTTCCTACTGATAACAATAAATGTAAATTGAAAAGTATGGAATTGCCTAACACATCACAAGTTGCTAAAGGGGATCATGATGCCTAACTGCCAATAGTAGATTAATCAAAGAAGCTGAATTTTCATGATGCATAATTCTGAGATGACAACAACATCATTTTCAGTTTGCAATGCTAAATACTGTAATGTCAATACAATATGCAGTGCATTGACAAAGAAAATGTTGTTCTTGAGGTACAAATTCTGTCTTTATCGATATGTGCAGGTGAAGCTGACCCTTACAGATGGAACAATTTCCCGTCTCCCCAAGTAGGGGACAGGAGAGAGGACACATGACACATGGAGAATCTTAGTTCAGTCTCATCAGTAATCGTGAGATGGCCCCATTGGGGGTCCTTGCCAGAGTTAAAGCACAGAGAAGCTACCCAGTCAGCACACTCACTTTATTCCTCTAAGCTCCCTTCTCCCTTAGGACTGCTATTTTCATTGCCAGGAAGCACAAAATACCTCCTTTGCCTTTTACAGAGAGGGACCAAAGGCACAGAAAGGGTTTGGGCTGCACTTTTGAAGCAACTTCCCTGTCTGTCCCCACTGAACCATGCTTGGTTTCTCAGCCTTCAAAAAGCATGAACAGGATCTGTTTCTATTGACAGCAAACCAAATGGGCTGCTGCAGGAACACATCTAATGTGTCCAAACCACCAACTGGTATTTGGTCCTTCAGACAAGGTCAGAGACAGGACTGAGTACAAAACCCCAGCATGCAGTCATCCACTCCTCAGCTTCAGCCATGTCACTCCATGAACCCACCCCTATAGCACCCTTGCAACAAACTGACTCTTGGATTCCCTAAGTCAATTATATTGAGGTTCAAATCCTGCTTCGAGGATCTAAAATTAGCTTCAGACATTACTACAGCCATAGGGACCCCTCCTAGATGAAGTAACTCTGGCATGGAAATATTACCCTCAAATAGTGTCGTGGTTTAGGCCCAGTGCATAACCAAGCACCACAATGCCCCAGAAAAGGGCTAGTCAAAATAAGGACTGAGAGGGCTTCTCACCACTTAAACAGGTCACAGGCAAAAGACAGACTCATCATAAGGAATAAAAAAACCAAAACAATTTTAATTTGTTACCAACATCAGAGTAAACAATGGGAGATACAACCAGATCTTAAAATCAAAACACCTTCCCCCCACCCCTCCTTTCTTCCCGGGCTCAGCTTTTGTTCCCAGTTCCTTCACCTTGCCCCTCCCCCTTTGCCTTGAGGCACAGGGGGATGGGAGTGGGGGGTTGCAGTCGGTCTTC
>NW_010202683.1:29570-37414 GCF_000695765.1 Mesitornis unicolor | reverse complement strand
TCCGATGGTTATGGAGATCCTGGCTCTCTCTCTCTCTTTTTTTTGGGGGATGAAGCCGCACTGGGGCTTAAGCATAAGTTGTGGTCGGGGCCAGTCAAGCCCAGCCGGGCAAGGCCGGGACCGTGCCAGTCAGGGCTGGTGCCAGAGAGAGCGAGGCATGCACCCTCCTTGAATCTATGAATTTATAGGGGCGCTGATTGGCTTGGTGGGTCTGACAAAGGAAAAGGGGGAGCTTTTCAGGTAGCTTCTTAAAGGGCCATGTCCATAGCCCTTTCTCCGTTACCAAAGACACAACCAAAAAGCCCTCACAGAAAACCCAATACAAATAGTCACCTGTGCCAACCTACTGACTCCAGACTTTCCATAGGAAAGAATTACACTTCTAAAATACCGCTCAGAGATCATATTCTAACAAACTACATCTTTGCTTGTGTTCATATTGCCTTTATATTATATTGACTGACCACATTATTTCTGTCTTCTCTCCAGTGCAGCAGAAATGTAAATCCAAGCATCTTATAGGAATCACTTGAGCTGATGAATAGAAAATCAGCTGTCATCTGCAGAAAGATCCAATAACTCCTACTGTTGTCTTTCAATGGAAAAGCAAGAGTTTTCCTGATGGTCTGATTAGAGAATCTCCCTCTCTTGTGAGATGAAAAAAATATCTGTAATCTCTTACTTGTTTGTTAGGTATAACTCAGTATGGAAAATTAGGGTAAAAGGGCTTAACACATTCTATTTCTATATGTATTCTAATGGAATACACAATGGTTGTATTTAACATTGGTTGTACTACTCTTACTCACTGTGCGGAATGTTGACACATTTAATCCTTCTGATTTTTAAGATAAGATGGTCTGTGATGGCCAGTGCTGTATTCTTACAATGTTAAATCAACAACTAAGCATCATCACTAGGATTGCAGGTACTGGTTGATGAAGTCTTCTCACTGACTCCTGTTTCTCAACAAGACTCCTGTATGAAGAGAAGTGCTGAGGCTGCATCGTTTTTCTGCCTGCAGTGTCACAGCAGCTCAAGAGTTTGTGTGAGGGCATCATGATGTCTTTTAGTGACCAGCGCCCTAACAGCACAGAGGACAGAATTTAGAGTGAAACTTGAGAATCCTTATCCCAAGGTAACATTAATGTCCTGTTAATATCTGGGTCCAGCTGTCTCCTTATCTCTGGTCGGCATCTGGAAAGAACAAGTTCAACTACTACTGTAACAAGGAGGGTAACGATGCTTCAGCAGACAGAAGATACTGGAACTCAAAAATAAGGAGGGGTGTATGAGTTGAGGAGTGCTGTTGGATACAAGAAGAGACCCTAAACTCCAACTCCAACCTTTGATCACAAGTATACCTCATTTATGATTATATGAGCTGCAGTGCTCTTTTTCCCAGGCACTATCCTAGTTGTCCTCATCAGCTTTTTCTCAGCAGCTCCTAATTATTCCTCACCTGCTATGAACTTCTCCCTAATTACTCCTTCCCTCTCTCTCCAGGGATTCTGTATAAATGACAATGCCATTTGCAAACCTGAAGTGACTCTGAGCTCTAAAGTTAACCTTTTCTGCACTTTTCTGTCCCTCCATGTTTTTTACCTTCTTATGAATTCTAAATTTGAAAATGCCTCAGCAAAGTCAGTTAACTAAAGACCATTCTACTCAAGTTGCCTTGAGGATGAAGAGGTAGGCTGTGCAAGAAACTTTGGAGAAGTTGATTGCATTTTGGTTATATTTAGACTGAAAGATAATGTAGGTAAACTCTCATTTCTGTAAAGAGTTCACAGAAACCAAAATGCCAGGAGGTTGTTGACCTTCCTCTAAACAGCCTCTCTAACCACCTAACCATACAAAGGGAAAATTTTGTCTCTCAAGATTAATCACTTCTTTCTATTGTATCTGTCCATATAACTCATTCTCAGTTCCTTTTCAGACCTGAATTTCCTAATGACACTGATGGGGAAGATACCCAGCTACATCCACCCTTTTACCCTCATCTAATAACGAGAAGAGCTTTGGAAATCTCATTGTTCTTGCAACTGCTCAAGAAGAGTAGTAAGATTTATGTCAGTCCTTCCTGCTTCACTGCTTCCACTTGAATTGGATGAGGGTCAGTGAGTACTTTTCCTAGGATGAGACCAAAAATTATTTGTTTACTTTAAATGGATCAAGCTGCGCCCCAGGATGCTGTAAGCAGTGCCATCATAGTTTGGCTGGGTTTCTTCCTTATGTTTTTCTGGACTCGAATACCACTGACAGCTACTGCCAGTTTTTCTGGCAGACCATGAACCTTCTCCTCAGGTGAACCTTCTCCTTAGTCACCTTTTGCACAAGTGATGTGTTAAGGAATTTTCCTGAGCTACCATCTTCTACATGGACCATGGAAAGCAATTCCACTGCCAGTCTTTATTTCTATTTCTATTCTTTCTTTTCTTTTTCTTTTTTTGCTCTTCTTTGACTTTCATCTGCCAGACTTTTCTATCTGAACTTAGTAGGCAAATAGTGCTGAATAAGTAAGAGACAGCCAAGGAGCAAGCTTGAATACTGGATCCCATCTGTTTTCTTTGAGCAACTCAATTAACTCACAGTCCAAGACAAAGCCCAGGAGCAGTCTGGGAGACCTTTCCCTGGCAGAACAGCTGCCAAATGGCAGTGTCAGTGAGATTGCACCAGGTTTGGTCCTCCCACCCTGGAGTCTTCCAACAGTATTTCAGCAGTATTTCAAACTTCCTCACAGGCTCTGACGACATATTTCAGAGCACGTAGCATTCAGCCTCAGTATTCTCCTATGAAAACACCATTCTGGCTGTTACACTGCTCTCATATTGCTTCTCACATTTTAATAGAAAACAAACAAAATAAATTTATATTTTTAGGTCACTAGGACACCACAGGATACCAAGGAGGCCCACCATGCCAAGAACTAGCAAGAGCATGAGCAAAAGCCCAGAAACTCTAGGGGAAAACAGTCTTCAGCATGTGGACATGAGGCAGTTTATGCTCACAGGCATCTGTGAGCAGTCAGAAAATAAAGATATAAGACAGAGAACCAACTGATCTATAACTTCAATCCACAGATCTGTAGAAATAGAATTCTCCTCTGGTTTTGTTCTTTGGATCTATGAGCTGTCCCAGTAGCTACTGCACTGGATATACTTGCTGTAGAGAGTTCAAATATGGGTGACATCTAAGGTAGCAGATGACCTGTACAAGCCAAGAACTCATGAATGTCAACAACAGAGACAAGCTTCACCTCTTTAGGAAAAGGAACACATCTTTCAAACATATGCATCTTCTAAGTACTGCGTAGTCAGCATTCAGACAGCACAGAAATATTCTTATAGCTACCACATAGCTATTTCCATATATCATCTTGCTGAAAGTTTGAAGGAAGCATCAAAAAGAGGCCAAAAAAGCAATTTTGGAAATATCCAAGATTAGGATGAGTGGGTCTTTCAATAAATGATCCCATCCTTACACTGAGCATTTTAGCAGCTGACAGAACCAAATACAAGAGATAGCCCTCTCCAGTCAATGCATAATCTATTCTATATCCAGAGAAGAAAATAGCTAACATAGGTTGAAATTTTGCTTTGACACAGGTCATTTCTTAAACCACTTTGCTCCTCTCAGATTAGGTTGTCACAAGTGAAGGACACAGCTGGACAGACAAGTAGGACTGATTAAACTGTCACATGCCAATAATCCATTAAGCTATTTTGGCAGGGCAGGAGAAACAGAGTGGCAAGGTTGCTGTCACTGGTGATGTTTCACTATGTAAGGCCGCAAATGAAGCCTCTGAGGATGTCAAGGAATAAACAAGAGGACATAAAGCAGAGGAGCATGTATTATGCATGCACAAGTAGGGGAAAGCAGTCGTTAGTCAAGGACTTAACTGTAGGGACACAAAGGATGGTACTAGAGTCTTCTCCTCCCATAGGGCCTAGTTCTCTGCCGCTTCGGTTTTTGAACAAATCATCTGCTTTAAATCAAAATGGATACAAAATGCATTCAGAGAAGTCTGACAGGTCACTACCATAAAATCTCATTCATATTAATTTTCTTGACTTTTGCAGAACAAAGGAAAAGACCAAGAAGAGCCCATATTTAAGGCAAAGATAAGTAGAGCGCGAAAGATCTGGAATTTGTGTTCAACAAGCCTTTACAAATGAGAACGCTTACAAAAAATGCCATCCAAAAGTAAAACAACAAAAAACCGCAATTATTGTGCAGTTATTCTGCAAGATGGCTTTGAAAAAAAAGAGCTTTGAAAGTTCATACATAGATTTCTCAGATGATTTCTTCCTCCTCTTCTAATTCTAACCAGAAACAAAACCTATACATGCCTAAATAAGTATATGCCATGCACACCTGTTCAATGAATAATCATGGTTATAGTGCACTATTCCTGTGTTTCACTTTTCACTTAGTAGAATGTGAGGAATAGAGATGCCAAAACTCATTCACTTCTTCCTTAAATTATTTTTGTGCCAGCAGAAATCCTCTGAGCCTGAGCATCCACTCTTAACTGTCACCACCACAAGACCTGCAAGCATTATCTGAGTTACTTCTTGCTTACAACAACCACCACAAAAGCAAAATTCTACCTCATTGCTTACCTTCTAACTCTAAAAGATTTGTCTCATTGGGAGGAATCTTTTCAACATAGGCAACTAAAAGTAAACAAACACACGGCTGAGGCAATGGGAGCCGAGCAACACTTACACTCAGGTGGGTTACTAGTATTATTATAAGAGATATTTTGGGCATGCTTGTGTGCAAATTGTCTCTACAGCTTACCCTGTAGTTAGCCAGCCAGGCACGTATCTGTGTAAACATAATGTCCAAGCAAGTAGTGTTCACTTGCTATTTACACTTCCAATTTACAACTTATTGCCAAAAAAAGGTCTGAATCCTGGTTTTGCCTCCATCTACAGCTAAAACTTGTGCCAGTATCAGCCCGGGCATGTGCTGTGCATGGACATTTCCCTGAGCTTGAGCATTCAGCTGCTTCTCATGATGGATCTAACAGAAATTAAAACTTTCGTCTGACTCCACTGTGGAATTAATTCCCTTTCTTTGTGTGCCTAAGCGGCCTCCTCCACAGATCTGAATATCACAGTTTACATTACCCTTTCTCCAGCTCATGAGCAGTCCAAACCAATACCCTCAGAAGACTGCAAAAGGATCCCCATGGGCTGCAGCAAACTCCAGAAAAGCTACCTGTAATATTCAAACACTTACTGGACTATATTCTTTAACCAGTATCCCCTTCAGTTTTTATTACTGCAAACATAATTTTCTAGTCCCTGTTATTTTAAATTTGATTTGAACCTCTGGAGAACAGAAAGCACCATGTGCTAATCTGGCCAGCCACCAGAATTCACATCCCCAGATACCAGCTCTCTGAGTCCTGTGCTTGAAAGCTACGGACTTTTGGGTTTGTTCTGACTTACAGAGCAAAGGTTGAATGTGCAATTATTCTACTTAGCTGCAGACTGACATCTTTTTATATTCTGTTTCTTTTATCCTAGGCCTCTCCAAGTTTTTTTTATTTTAAACAAATAGCTGCTAAAGGGGAAATCACTTCCCACAGCATCAAAAGAAACAAGACACTCTCATCCCACAACAGTAGGGAAGATGAAACACATATATTCACAGCACCACAACACAGCACAATTGAATTAGGCTTACAGTTCCAGCCCCCATCTAACAGCTACTTGACTTAAAATAGAGAAACACAGAGCAATTTACTGTTCTCCATCTGTCAGTGTTCTGTGGCATTAGAAGTACTTTCCTTTGAGTTGGGAAACAAAGACAAGCAACAAGATGTTGCATGCACCAAAGGGTGCCTGTTTATACCAAGCTACATATGAGCACCATATTTCTGAGTTGTACCACAATGGTGGGTTAGTAACTCATAGGGAAGAGAAACAGCTGACTCACTGTTTCAGGGAAGTGTTCAGCAATCAATTAATTGCCTGATCAATGCAGCATCATCTAGGAAGCTTAATTGAAGAGAATTAGTACTTAAGAAGCACATCTCTCCAGGGGGGCACCACTGCCAGTAAAGTTAACAGCCTTTGGAAATCCAGCTGCCTCATTTGATTTAGGACTGAAAACAGTGTGAAACGAGATATAAGGACATCATGGATAATTGACATCCAGAGTGATACCTTTCAACAGGGAGGCTTCAGACTGAGAATTTATTGACACCCATAGACTCTGGTGGCAAGAGTGCTAACACACAAATGTTCACATTTGGAACCCAACAGCAGGAAGTCATGAATTTTTTATAGTGCAATCACAAAGTTGAAGCTGATTTCTTCTGAAAGGAACAATAGTCTTTTAAAGAATAAAGAACAACCTCCCTATAGGTTGTGGGACTTTTTATATTTCAGTCATACCCTTGTTATAGCTACCTGTTAGTAACCATGTGAAACTAGTTACATCAAATACTTTTTGTATTAGGCAGAAGGGGGCAGAGGACCGGAGAGATTTTAATGTCACCAGGGCTACAGGAAATCTAATTTTCTCTTGTGTATATATGTCACACAGTTTGGAAGGAATGAAGTACCTGTCTTTGAGCCATAAAAACCATCCAACAAAATATCTCACATAACACTACTAGCAGAATATGCTGAAATTCTGTGTTTCCTATTGTCTTTTCTCAGAGGTGCAACCACCAGTTGCTCCATGTGGATTCCATGTAAGACCTTGGACATGGAGTGTACATTGCAGCTGAGAGTCCACTTTATGGACCTGAAACCTGAGTTAGACTCCTACAGGGTGTTACAAACCCCAACAGCAGCTTTAAGCTCTTCAGAAAATAACACTGAGTGCCCTGTTCAGAGAAAGAGCTGATTCTTTCTGGTGAGTAGATAATGCTGAGGAGAAGAAAGGGTCTGGTCCAAGCCCTTTGTCCCTCTTGGCACCTTCAGTCATTGCTTCCAAAAATTAGACAGGTGATTCTTTCAGGAAGATACTGTTGTCTGACTCTGTCCTGCATCTCAAGGGTTAGAGGAGAGAGAGGCTGATAAAGGTGGATGGAAAATGACAGCAACAGAGCAGCTGAGATGTTAACCAAGATATTTTTCATCTGCCATGTGGATATGCACATGAAGATTACACTGACCATTAATTCCTTGATAGAGCCTCTAATCCTTTGGATTAGCCTCTAATCTAACATGTGGAATGTGCTATCCTTATCAGTTGCACTCTAACAGAAAGCAAATAAAAGTATTTCGTGTGTATTTTGGAGTTCATTTAACTCACCTGCCCCAGTGGGCTTCCAGAAGATATTTTTTTTCTGGGTGATATTTAGCTTCCTGTCAGATTATTGTGGAGTTAAAGATTCAGCTGCACAGGCAGAAATGGGTCTGACCTGAGGAAGGGGCAATATTGTCTGAATTTAAAATACCTTGAACTCAAATAGTGCTGTGATTAATATTAATAGTTAATATACCAAAGGGGATTTAGCAAGATGCTTTTATCAGAACTTTGAGTCTGGGTATTTTAATTTTGCATACATCCTGCTTGCATTCCTCAGTTCTGTATCTGAGTTGGCCTCTGCTTGCTGGAGGCAAGAGCACACTTAGACAATCCACAGCATCTCAAGTTCTAATCCTGAATCCAGCCAGAACTTGCTGTACAATCTGAGACAGACAGATTTTCCCTTTCCACGGCCCACTCTGCAGACTGACTGATTAATAGATAAACATGTGAAATGAAGTGAATGTGAATGAAGTGGAAGATGCTGTAGGAACCAACAGTACTAACTTTCCTACTCTCCCTCCCTTTGAGAGATGGGAGTGTTTTCACACAACTACACAGCTGGC
>NW_010202683.1:11102-29539 GCF_000695765.1 Mesitornis unicolor | reverse complement strand
AGAGGTATTGTTTCTCCTTGCAAAATAAAAAATAAACATTTTGAGGAAAGACAAGCACATTGGCCTTCTGATAGGACTCTAGGAGCTGTTAATAAATTGTTCAAACTTCACAATCTAATTCATTGTCATTATTTCAACAGCATTGTCTTGATTTGCTTCTAGACTTGAGCCAGGTAAGTAAGTAGGCTAGAATAAAGTCTGTTGACTTCTATATAGGAAACCACATACCTCATGCAGCTACATGGTATTTCTGGTTACTAGACTACAAGAATGTGGGTAGAAAAGCATGAATCTCACACTCAGCATGTGAGCTGCTCGTCATCAGGTGAGTCTGAGTAGTTGCATGCATGACCTTAACAAATGGTGAACGTAAGGTAGATAATTTCACACCCCATGGTGAAAATTAGTCAAGCAAAATTGCATTACTTTATATTAATCACAGAGTAAGCAGGAGAGCAGGACAGTGACCGCAGCTCAGCTAACATACAACGGTGTGTTAAACCATCACAGTATCATAGAATCATGGAATGGTTTGGGTTGGAGGGGACCTTAAAGATCATCCAATTCCAAAGCCCCTGCCATGGGCAGGGATATCTCCCACCAAACCAGGTTACTCAAAGCCCTATCCAACATATCAATCCAGCCCTGTCTCATATCAATCAGGTATCAACATGAGGATATAGGAAGCTTCACACCTCGCCTGCCCAAAAAAAAGAAGGACTCCAAAATATGTCATTCTTCTACCTCTTTTTTCGAGGCTGACATTAAATAAGCATTGTGAGTCCTTCCTGTTTCAGCTACGCTTGGTAAAAGCCCAGTTGTTTTATCCTAATAATGGTCCTAAGACCTATTGTGTTTTGTTATGCTGAAAGATTTTTTTATGAGCAAAAAGGAAGCACACCTGATACTTATGAAGCCAGGAACCTATTGTTAGTATAACTGAAATCTTAACAGTCTAATCATTATTAGTCCAGATGTAGTTATTACAGAAAAAGAATATTCTATGCAGAAAAGTTTCTGTAATAATCATAATAATGCAATTTAAATTGTTACACATACACATCTTCATTGCTACTGCTTTTCCTGATGTTATGCTCACCCTTACCCTGCTCTTCTGGGTCACAATGTTGGAAGTGTCTTTCCAGAGGTGGGAATGGGACGTGTTATGGCCAGCTGCCTCCCATCTGGACTGGGAGGAATATGATCTTCATATTGGTGGTTTCTTCCTCCTCCCTTTAGGATCCACTTGATTTATGGACCCATTTGGGGATCCACTTGATATGTTTATTAACATGCTTTTACACCTTGCTCTTTCTTAATCTGTCTGCAGCTTCATGTCACATCTAAATGTACTATATATCTTGTCTTTTAGGTATGTCAGATACTTGCTTCTTGTTCTCTTTATTAAAAACAGGTTTGACCAGCTCCACATCTGTAACTCATTTAACTGACCATGGGTGAGTTGTTTATGGCCATTGAGTCACCAGTGTCAGCCTGTGCCCAAGGTTTTTATTATCCCCTCCCTGTGCTCCTCTGTGCTGTGTCCTGTTTCTTCACTTCTCTGCTCTCCTGTCGGGCTTGTGTTTCTCTATACTACATCATGACGTTAAAGTCATAAAACCAGGGAGGTACAACAGAAAGACAAATGAAAGTAAAACAAATTAGCCGTAGACACCCGGTCAATTAGAAAAATTGCTGTTACAGCTACAGCAAGTAAAACTAAGCTCAGGAGGGTCATGAAGAGTTCAGACAAAGCAAACCTAACACACCTCAGTCCTGTAGCCATGCAAATTCAGCACAAAGTTTGTGGCCTGTTGTGGCAGTACATTATTGCAGGTCTACATCACTACAGTTTTCAAGAGAATTTTGTTCTTAGTCAACAAAGGGTTTGTTGGAGCCCCATGTAGAAATGCAGTAGGCTTTAAACTGAGCGAGTCAGCTTCTTCAGAAGCATACAGCACTAGTGAGACTCACCTGAATGAATCACTTAAAAAAATCCACTGTTCTTGAGGATTCAGACCCCCTTTTATTGTTGATAGCCACACCTTATTGCCTCTAGCTAGAGATACAAAGTGAATTAAGTGAGAAAAAAAAAATTGAAAGGAAATGCTCAGCTTGCTTTGACTACCTTGTACATTTTTACCATACAGGATTTTTTATGGGAGAAGGAAATCTGATGTGCAAGAGTTAATGGCTCCAGGATATTAATGCCATCTAGTTTCCTTTCTGTGCCATTTCCAGTCAATGGCTTCAATCACGCAAGCACTTTCTAAAATACTTAGCATCATACATTCAAGTGGTTCCACATGTAGTTATGGGACCTTCAAGTAAAGCTAATGAAAATAGTATGATAAGGGACTTCATTCCTAAAAAGTGGCTGATCCTCAGTTCCTATTGCAGGATGGAGAGAGGGACTTCTCCAGCTGGGTGCTGTGCTATGACTTCCTGCTCTGGAAACCATTAATAGGATTGTAAAACATGATGTCACCCTGCTTCAGAAAAGGCATCTACACTCAAGAGATTGTGCCTGGACTGTGAGCCCTGGTGAAAGAGCTGTGTGATCACTTACTTGGGGCTTCTACGAGCCCAGGCAGTCACTAAATATGAACATAATTCTTCAGTGTTCCTCTGCACAGGCTGACTCCTCATTCAGCATTTAAGACATTTCTCATTGTAAATAAAGGGCTATTACCCAGAGCGTGAAGTATTGACTGTCAGAGTAAATTAAAATTAAATGGAGGCCAATTAACACTTGTTGCTTTTGCCAGTTTCATTTCTGAACAAGCACGCTTAAACAATGACAAACCTGTGCTCGCTGCTTAAGCAGAAATCAATACAGAGACAGAAAATGCTATTTCTGAGTGAAATCACAGTGATAGCTCTCTTTTAGTAAAGGATGTGTGGCCTATGTACTTAAAAACATTGCTCCAAAAACATTACCCTTCAAACACGGCTTGCAAGCTGCTTTCCCTGGAGACTTCTTAACCTTCTTGGTTAATACTTTAAAACTTTCATCAAGTTGACATCAACATATTATCATGTCATTGTGATTATTGCACAGCTGGACCTTGCACTTCTTTACCAACCAACACCAACTCCCGCAAAGAACCCAGATATTAAAACTGAATGAAAATTTCCTGTCTTCACTTTATTTTTTAGCCAATAACCAAGGTCACTTTAATCTTGCTGGAATGGAATTACTTCTTTTTCTCAGCATCCCAACACATTAATTCAAGAACATTTCTTTGGCTTAATGTTTTCCTGCCTGCATTTCTGCATAATTAAAGCACTTCAGTGTGGTCAACGAAGTTAATAATAACCATTTATCTTAGGTAAACTGCCAAATGTTCAGTAATCACCCACTTGTTTCTACCAGCAGTCCTGGTCTCTCCCTCCCTTCTGTTTTTTCACCAAATGCACTGGAAGTTGAGCCTGGATGCTATAGCAGGTAGTAAAATAGCAATAAATATATTCACAGGAAGCTGTGGCTGTAAGAACTCCATTGCCTACAAAGCCTATTGTAAATTATGCATTGCTGTTTAGTATCCTTGACATTTTTAGTAAGTGCAATAAAACACCTTTATAGAGTTGGAAAGAACTGTATGTCAACTCAAGGGAAAAAAAAACGAACAAATGAAAGACATAATTGTTTTATCTACAATAGATTTCTTTAGTAGATTACTACTGAAATGCACAGACTTTCTCCCTGTCTGCTAGGCAGGATTAAAACCTGGAAGGCTCCATATGTCATTCAGCCAACCATTAGATTAGAAAATAAGGTGTAGAAAAGAAAACCAAAGAAAATTGCAACGGCTAAGTTCAGACCTGTAGCAAGGAGTTACATTTGCCACCATCTTAAAAGTAAGCAGAGGGACAGAAGGGTGAGCAGGTCTACATCAGCAGCTCTCCAGAGGTCAGTCAGCATCATTGAAAACTCCAACTTTTCTGTGCAAAAATCTAGGACTTAATATTATGCTTTGAGCAAGAGAAAATGTTACTTAGAACCAGAAGTAAGAAACTAACTAACAGAGAGACCTTAGATTTTGATCAGCTCTAAAGCATAAGCAAGCTGTGTTTTGCCTTCCTCAGTGATCACAGTCCAAAGGAGCTCTCTACTGTTACGGTCAGGGCTGCAGCGAAGTCCCATAAAGCAGATTTTCATTTTTGCAGGCATGATGGGATGCTGCATTTTCACACCTACTATTAAATACAGGCATAAATCTGACTGTGTCGTATCCCGCTACTTGACAAGAGCAAAGTAAGCAGCTAGAAATCCAGATCATTGCTTTTATCTTGCACTTAGGCTCTTTTCGGGTTTGCTGACATGAGAATAAAACAAATCATTAGATTATTACATGTTAAATCAGTTGTCTGTATCCTTCCTGAGGTAACTTTATGTCAGAAATTTACTCTTTTGGGCCCAGAATAAATGTATAACAAGGTTCAAATTGTGAAAGTGAACTTTAGCTGTACTAATAAAAGTTATACTTCAGAAATGTTTTCCTCTCTTTCCTGTATAGAAAAAAATTACCCTGTCTTCTCATACAAATAACCCTGCAGTAATTTCTTCTGCTCCTGAGGAATACTTCTAGCCTGCATTCCTGTTCTGGCTTGGAGAACACAATCTTCAAGACAGGAGAATAGCCAATTGTGAAAGTGAACTTTAGCTGTACTAATAAAAGTTATACTTCAGAAATGTTTTCCTCTCTTTCCTGTATAGAAAAAAATTACCCTGTCTTCTCATACAAATAACCCTGCAGTAATTTCTTCTGCTCCTGAGGAATACTTCTAGCCTGCATTCCTGTT
Organism: Mesitornis unicolor; assembly: GCF_000695765.1. Taxonomy (NCBI): domain Eukaryota; kingdom Metazoa; phylum Chordata; class Aves; order Mesitornithiformes; family Mesitornithidae; genus Mesitornis; species Mesitornis unicolor. Next base: position 24,733 of record NW_010202683.1, on the reverse strand, counting down.
CTGGCTTGGAGAACACAATCTTCAAGACAGGAGAATAGCCTGTCAAAAAAAAAATCTTTTTTTTTCCTTCCCACCTCAACATTATTTCTATTCTGGATAATAAAAAATAAAACCTCCAGATCTGAATGACACAACACTACCAACCCCTCAATCTGCAAACAAATCAAAATAAAAGATTTCTACTGCAGGAGAATTCTTTCTGGTACCTGGGTACCAGGAATCCTCACTCCTTCAAGAACTAGAGCATCTTTTTCAGGTGGCGTCCATGAAAATATCAACCTCCTTACATCCTACACTAAAGAAGATGCTCACTGAAAGGCCATTACTTACTGCAGTGTTATGTTGAGTGGGAAGGACATTGTGAAATGTCTTGTTAATCATCTGCCCCCAGAGCGCTACCTCAGCACCAGAAAGAATTCAGATGTGACCTGAAAATGCCTGCAAATGCCTGTCACTTGGTCATACTACATTTACTGCAATAAGAGGGGCATTTATACCACAGACACACCTATTTCATGCTGCCCTCTGCCCTAGGCAGCTTTCAGAATTTATAAATGCCCTGAGCAAAATCTCCACTTGAATTTACTTCAGAATCATAGAATCACAGAGTCATTAAGGCTGGAAGAGACCTCTGAGATCATCAAGTCCAACCATCAACCCAACACCACCATCCCCATTAAACCATATCCTGAAATGCCACATCCATGTGCTTCTTGAACACCTCCAGGGATGGGGACTCCACCACCTCCCTGGGCAGCCCCTTCCAGTGCTTGACAACTCTTTCAGTGAAGAAATTTTTCCTAATATCCAATCTCACCCTCCCTGGTGCAACTTGAGGCCATTTCCTCTTGTCCTATCACTTTTTACATGGAAGAAGAAACCAGCACCCACCTCTCTACAACCTCCTTTCAGGCAGTTGTAGAGGGAGATAAGGTCTCCCTTTAGTCTCTTCTCCAAACAAAACAATCAAAGAAGAATTCAAAGCCTGAAAAAGTACTGGATTTTCTTGTGCTTCTGCTTCACACTGGTGACAGTCTGTCTGTATGGCTTTTGCACAGACATGCAGTCATCGTCTCCTTCTCTTGTGGCCAGCAGGATCTAAGCAAGCTGCCACCAAGCAAACTCAAGAGTCTCACAGCAGCAAAGGGATGGTCACAGCAAGAAGTCAATCTGCACTGAATTTTGTAGCCCTTTCCCTGCTTGCTGTTGGACTCCAAACCAAGCTGGACACATCATCTCAAGTTCAAAAACATTATCTCCATCATAGTGCTTGTCACATCAAACTAATCACCCAGATGGTGAATCAGTGCCTATTCACGTCCTCCTGGCTTGGTAGTTGTGTGGGATGGGTACAGGCAGGGCAGAGATCAGGCTGAGCCTTGCCAGAGCCTTCCCACACCCCTGCACTCCTCAATTTGGAGGTAACTGTCCATCAGGATGTGGAAGCTGCCTTCACACTCACAAAACCAGACCATAAGCACCCCTCTGCTGTAGCAAGATTAAAGAAAATTTACTTATTTATCATAGTTATTTTCAGAATCAAATAAATGTCAGGTAGTCCTAACGAATGGCCTGCATTAAGTAGCCAAACCTGGAGCATTTGATGCCTGGTGTCACTCAGCAGTGTCTGTGTTTTGTTCATGTAACTTTGTCCCCTGAAAATGTGTTTTGGATATGCTTTCCTTGGATGAAATGAATGTCCTTCATTTTAATTGTCATTTTCAATCTCTTTAAGTCTATGTGTTAACAAAGATGATGAGAACTGAGTGTTATTTAAATCAGTTTTTACTTCAGAGAAACATGTTTTGCCTTAAAATAAGCTGTTTGAAAGTATGGCTATCTGTACTGAAGAATAAACTATTATAATTAAATTCATTTAAATTAAAATAAATGTTTACGACTCACCTTTTTGAAGAAAGGCAAACTGCTGAACTGGTTGAAGTTACCAATTTGTTACCTGAAACCAGAATTTGCTCAAGTTATAAAACTATTTTGGATATTTGGACTCTCTTTTCCAAGTGATAGTATTAATTTTTCAAAGTTAATTTATTAATTTTCATTTAATCAAGTAACAGTTCAATAACTATTTCTTTCAAAATACAGAGAGAAAAAGCAGAATAGTTTCTCTGCTTCCTCTGGTTTAGAACAAAACATAAAATCAGAGCAGATGAGATCCAGCAGTTTTAAAATATTTAAGGGCTTGATGGCAAGAAATAACAAGGTTTGGTAACTAATTAATGGTAATATTTCATTTGTTTATTAAATAAAGTTTTAAATATGAAACATTTTTCATTAACTTTTTCCCTGATATATCTAGCTCACTGAAGGTAGTTTTATTAAATTAAGCATTAAAATGTTTCTATGTGTTTAATTGAATTTTATTCCCATATAAATGTAATTTGACACAAATTGCACATAAAACATTAATCATCTAGTAGAAAAGAAATGTATCATTCATCATCTTACATAGTGAAAATGGGAGACATAAAGATGAGAATACATATATTTTGGGCTATGTTACTACTTATAGACACATACAAAACCCCACATATATATCTATACATCTATAGATGTATGTCTCTGTATCCACGTACTTGTATGTATACAAGTATTGTCTGGGTCAGCAGAAAAATAACTAAATTATTCTAAAGATCTATTCATTCCCAAATCAGATGTTTCAGTGTAATTTGTCAGGAAGGACTAACTTGTCTTTGGTAAAATAATTATAATTACAAATTCAAAACAAGATTATAATAGATTATTTAAATCAAGGCTCCCCACTTACTGATTTAAATTATTATTAAAATTGGCAATTTACATCATTTTTGATTAAACTAATTCAGTCAAGCAAGGACATTTTTTGTCATGAAAGTGTTCCAAAAGATTTACAGAAAATTGAATTAGAATGATAGTTACTCAAAAATTCACAACATAATAACACAAGTTATATAGAATTAAATAAATAAAAATCGTATTTTTGTACAAGTTAGCATATTGCAGAGCCAGGGTGTGGGATGTTCCTGAAGACCCCGTTTTCTGAGTCCTCCTTTGCCCTATGCATGATGTAATATTTTCTACTTGAAAGACTATTTAATATATATTTTCTGTTAAAAGATTAATCTAAGGCAAAATAGGAGAATTTAGAAACAAGTTACAACCTGACTTTCCCCAGGTTGCAGTGGAATAGAATTATTCAAAATTAGAATAATCCATTGTGCCTGTAACCAAGCTCAGATCTGGAACAAGCAGTCAGGGCTCATTTTCATATCTGCTCTCAGGAACTTTTCTGCTCAAAATTAAATGCCATAACCAATCTCTGAGTAGACTTGGTACCAGGGTTGTTCAGGAAGGACCATCTGCAGGTCTTGGCTTTGGTGTAGCAGCAGCGACCTGGGATGCACAAACTGATTTTGGATATCTGCCTCCCCACTGCTCCCACAGCTGCCATCCCCATCACATCTGGATTTTCAGCCTCTGTACAATGATGGTTCTCACCACAAGCAAAAAAATGGCTTCTGGACAAAAAGGACATATGTCATGGCACTCAGTAAAGGTTCGGCCTTAGGTCTTGTTTTACTTACTGCTGCTGAAGACCTGGATGAAGGATCACAGTGTTTAATTTGACACCACACTGGGAGGAGCTGCCAGTCCACTGGAGAACAGGATTATTACGGAAGATGATCTTGAAAATTGGAAAGACCAGCTTTGGCTGGTCTGTCGTCTCTAGGTTTTCACCTCACAATTCAGGAAAGTTGTGGACCTTTGAAGGACTACAGAGCGCAGCAATAATAAGAACCTGGCTTCAAGAAAAGAGAAAAAGATTTGGGGTATATTCAGGCTGAAAGACTAGTTAGGATGGTGACCAGTTCATCCACTCATTTCTAAACCCATTCTGGACACAATGTCCTAGGAGTTACAGATATGCTGTCCCATCAGTGACACCATTCATTACGTAATATTTTTAAATCTAAGCAAGCTACCAAGAAACTAAGGTAAGATTTACCTTCCCCAACACACACATTACAGTGCAAGCACATTTCAGATTCCTTTGACAGTCAGAGGGAAATTTACTCCAGTCTTAGCAGAGGTCCATGTTTGCTTCTGAGAAGCAGGACCTACAAACGCACTTTATTGACTATATGGAGAACACACGGTGATTAGCCTGGGTGTAAGTTCTTAAATAGTAGATATCTGATGAGTAAAGCTGAATCCTACTCGAGGTTATTCAGGAGAACAGTAGAAGAAAAAATTCTTTAAAACTATAGCTTTTGCAGAATTAGAAATTATGTCTGGCAAAGGAACTATATTTTTCTGCTAGTATCTGAAAAGTGTATGTTCAGCTGTGCTGCCACATAAAGCACTTCCATTTTCAGTGCAGCTAATATCAGTGCCAATTAGCTAAATACAATTAGTAAACAGAAAGCAATGATGACTTAATGAGATTCAAGAAAACACCAGGATGGAACATGCCGTTCATTTTCTATTTAGGAAGTTCCAGCCAAGTAGTATGAGATGTGCTAAAATGAATGTTAGCTTAAGTATCTTCCAAGTTAATAAGCTGCAGTGTTTCAGAGCAGAAAAGCCTGTTCTGCTGGGAGTTAAATGGCAGTGCTTCTTATCTGGGAGACACATTGCTGACTGGAACAAATAAGAAAGAATGTGAAAGAAAAGTCAAAAAGGATCTGAAGACATTACAGAAATATTGGTTTGCTGCTAAAGAAAACAGAGCATCCTGTCCTTCAAACATATGAAATATAGCAGAGAGTTTAATTTTTTGGACCAAAATGTGACTTCCAGAAATCTGTTCATCTGGAATATACAAATTAGTATCACTTTTAGTCTCTCCTCTCTGAGAGTGACCAGTGCAGCCAGATGCTTACTGAAACTAAAATCCAACCTTTATTTACCAAAGTGCTTCAGAATTGAGAGTCAATTTTCATTTCTTAACTATTGAAGTGATAAGATCCCAAATAAAACAACATGATTTAATAATCTCATGTGATGAATAAGAAAACCCTAAAGCATGTGTGTCCCTGTCCTCATTAAGGGTTAGAAAGAATGAGTCTAGAAAAGTGGATCAAATCCAATGACCATAATAAGGGACAATGAACAATGAACAATAGACTGTCATACCCACAGTCTTCTGCTGAAAGTAGTGCAGATGCTTAGAAAAAGGCTTTGAAAACAAAGAAAATCTGTAGTGATCCTGCCCTACTATGTCTTCTTCACTTCTGGCTTCCTTGCACTTCCAGTGAGATAAGGAATTCTTACAGCAGTGTTTTAATTTGCAATATGCTTTTCAAAGGTTTCATTTTCCATGGATTCCTTTAATCTCATTTAATATTTTAGCATCTAAAATAACTTGGAGCAATCACCTCTACATTTTAGTAATGGACGTCGTGGAAAAGAATGCCTGGTGTTGTTTTTAAATCCACTCTCTGGAAATTTTCTTGGGTGTCCCTTTAAGTCTTGTGCTGCAGAAGGTAGAGACTTTTCACTCTATAGTCTTGTTCTCCTTTTCCTTCATTGTCTTGTCCTCACTTCTTCAATATTGCATACTGTCTTTTGTTCTTCAGCTATGGAAGAAACTACATCCATTCAATAGTTTTGCCATGCTCCATACTCGTCTAGATAACTTTTTCAATCCATGGTGTCAATGAAAAGAATGACCAGAACTGCAAGCATCATGGGTTTGTCTGGGGGTCTTTCTTCCAGTTTTCTTACTTAATTTGACCTCATGTTCCTTATCTTCTATTTGGCTTTGTACAAATAGTAACATTTGAACTGACTTGCATTTTTTCAAACTTTCTCTCTTCTCTGTTCATCTTCTTCAGATGTCTATCAGCACTAAAAATTAAATTAAACAGATGAAAGTGGCCACTCTAATGCTTTCAACTTTTTCCATTGTGGTCCAGATGGAAACGCAGATGCCTGAAAAGCAAGTCTAAACCTACTTACAAGGGACTTCACATTTCGGATTATGTATGTTGCTGGTGCAGAGAATTAGTGGTTGTTGGCCTGTGTAATGGATTTACACAATATGACTCTAAAGATATAAATGAAGAATATGGAGCAAAGTCCATATGCTGCATCATGCTGTGTACATTGGGATGCCTCCCCTGCCTACAATATTTTATATTTTATTGTAACATCTGAGAATTTGATTACATGTATTCACTGTAAAGCTGCCCTTTAGCAAGATCTGGGTGACTGGTGGGCCATACAGTCAGACACTTTAGTCAGTTTTACACATTCTACACTAAGTGAGAGAAAGGTGAAGACTCTGAAAATACAGCGTCTTTTTTATTTGCAGTGTGTATCCTGATTACTTAGAGGAACAATGACAGCAACTCTTATACCAGACCTAGAGGCAATGAAAGAAATCATTCCCTTGGGCATCTCAAAGCCATAATAGCATCACCACTGTGTTTCATTTAATCAAATGTGGCTTTAACTATATATTAACTATACGTTTAACCTGGATATCTTCTTTGTATTTGTCTGGAGCCACAGTAGTGGCAGGATCCATGTATTTTGCTCAGAAGGGAACAGAATGGTTTGTTATAACATAAAAACTCTGCCTGTGGTAGATAAAAATATTAACTTCATACACTATTTTTTTAAAATGTGGTGCAAAAGCATCCCAGTGCAGAACTGTGTACCTCTGGAGACATCTTCTGAGCATCCCCATTCACTGAATACAATTCAGCCTTACCAGATCCCCTCTCAAAAGCAGCCGTTCAGCTCATACTGCTGAACAACCATCACGACAGCTCTCTTAATAGATAGCTTTGCAAGTGTACCCAGTGCTACACAATAGGTGAGCTGCACAACACAAATTACACTGAGTTATGTTCTTTCCGCAGATGACTATAAAATTATATAGGCCTCTCCACTTAACTTGCCTTCTGCAATGAACACAAATGTGTGGCATGAATCATGAGGACAAAGATGAAACTGATTCTTAATAGCTAATTGCTTCACAGGGGAGAGATCATCTTTGTGGGGAAAAAAGGGCCTGTAAATTTAATACAAAGCCGATGCCTCTTAAAGCCTTCATATAGAACCGAGGAGAGGATTACTTTCCTCATACAATACTGTGTCCTTTCCTCCTAATTTCTTGCATTTTCTAGTCAGCTGTTTTCCAATCTCAGGACATATTCCAACTGCCTCTGAGTTTCTTCCAGGACATAGTTTCATTTCTGATGCAACATAAAGTCAAACAGCTCCAAAATGTCATTTTTCTTCAGTACCTGTTCTTTTCCTGATGTTCTTTTAGCCATTTTAGGGAAAGCCTCTCCACTGCTCTCTCAAACTTCAATGTGGTTACCACTGATGTGTCTGCTCATGTGAGAGGAAGGATAGCAGCAGAGCATGACCCCCAGGGACTGTGACCATCATTTGAGACTTCTGTTGCCCCTCCTCAGTCTGCAATCCTGTGTGCAGAAGGTGGCCTTAGTCACAGGCCAGGAGAGAGGTCATCACTGGAGAAGAGCCCAACATAACATTACTTGTACAGGTCACCTCTGAAGGTGGCAGGTTCGTGTCTTATCAGGACAAATTACTGAGGTCTTCCTACACCTGCCTTAGAGTGATTACTGTTAAAAGCCACAGAATTTTCCCAGACGGTCAGTGTGGCCGGTGTACTAGAACCAGCCCCTTGCACATCCTCTACCAGTATTGCAACACAAAACAGGGTTAGTTTGGACTTTGCTTTCTCTGTCCACTAAGGAAAACATGAGGACTGAGCTGTCCTCCCTTTTTCAACCCTTTCTTCTGCACACACACAGTCAGAAACGCAAATTCTTGATGAGCTCATCCAGATCATACCCAAAAATCCCACCCAACCAAGCTGGTGCAGAGGGAAAACATAGGTAGGAGGCAAAAGAGCCTTGATCCTGCCTTATCTTCATCAGCCACTGCTTATATATGAAGAAGAGTTGATACTTTAGGAAGAGCTACTGTAGCTTTCTTCTTCTGGAAACAAAAAGAACCCAGACACTGTGTCACGCTTCTTTTCCTATGTCCCTCTTGGCCTCACACTGTTACAAGCCATGCCAATAAAGAGTAATGCAGTTATCATTATTCTTCTTGCTCTGGATGTCTGGTTGAGTACAGTATGAAGATTCCCATGTCCTCACAAAAATCAGTTACTTCCTTACAAAAATCAATTTCATTTAATGATCCAAAGAAAGGGCCTGACCTGAACTGAATTGATAAATCTATCAGACTTCTGAGAAATAAAAATAAATCACCTCAGATGTCAAGGAGTAGAGCAACTCCAAAATTCAGTACTCAACTTTGAAATTATGTACCTTCTGCTGCTGCCAGAGATTTTTATATTTAATGTCTCTGAGTCAAGGGCCATGGACCATAAGACTAGAGGAAGGAACAAAAATTATCCATTGGTGAAATCATTTCAGTGACACCAATACGTGGAGGAGACTGACACCAAACACAAACTTTTTTTCATTTTTCCCTTTAATAACAGCAATTGCTTCAGTTCCAACTTTCCAAATGGCGCAAGGGTGGGTATGTTCACATGAATTTGGCTAGTCATGGAAAATTTCCATGTAATTGAGACACATGAGGGACCTGGAACTGTTTCAGAGGGTAGAGTGCATTATTGAGAGTGGACTTTTATGGAAGTCATCTGCTGACAGTTAAACTTCACAACTCCCTTTAACTGTAAGTGAAAAGGGACTATTCCCATTTTAGATGTGGAAAAGAGTTTGGAACTAGAGAAGTATTGTAGTATGATCTGCAGAATCAGGAATCATCATCTTGCTTCTAGCACAACTATTTCTTTCACTGAAGAAAGCTTCTCAAAGATTTCTACTACTTGCCACCATGACCACATCTATGCCCAGTTTCCCAGTTGATTATTTTCTTTGAAGCTTCCTAATGATTTAAAGTCATGCTACTCCTTTTTACTTACACATACCTATTCCAGAAAGAAGGACATAAGCCTAAGTATAAACCTTCCATTTGTAGAAGCTTCTGTTTTGCATATTGTGAATGGACTTCATCTTTGTTCACTTCATTTTCTTAAGGTGAAAGTCTCGGATTCAGCATGAAAAATTATTTGATCGGCTTAATCTTACTTTAATCTGATTTAAATCTGTGCTCTGAAAAAGGGCAAAACATTACTTCAGTTCATTTATGTGTCCACCAACCATAATATTTTAGCAGTATTCTTAATTAAATATAGAAAACCGTAGAAATCTGCATAATCCTTAGTACTTCTTGAAACAGTGTCTGCGTACAAAGATGACCTCTTCCTAAAGTTATTTCTTCATTCGCTGTCCACAGTGATATTCTTCATAATTTTGTTTCACTGCCTGTGACTAGCAGAGAAGACCTCGAGTAAAACACTGAATTGACTGGAGAATAATCATATCTACAGTCTGTAAAAGAAATGAACATTTAACCATTGCTGTTTCCTCAAGAAGATCGAATTCTTTGTAGACAGAAAGTGTTGCAATACACATAGAGCTTGTTACTCATGAAAAGAATTATCTTACAAAGGAATCACTAAAGCAGCATTCACAAAGGGAAAGCTCCATTTTTAGGAAGGTCAGTTTGCTCAGGGCAAAGTCATAAGATGCTCTTTTCCAGCTTTTGTAGGATGATATATCATCACATCAGTCATGCATAGAAAAGGTACAGTTAGGGTTTATGTGCTGAGAGAAGATAATCCAGCCAAATCCCCACTGGCAAAACAAAACAAACTAGATAATAGCTCCAATAACTGCACAAAGCCTACAAACCTGACTGCTTTTCAGAGCTCCATAAAACAGATACAACAAGATCCTGAGACCAAAGAAAGAAGAAAAATGGGGTATACATGTTTTCTCCTGCCAGAGGAGATCAAGAAAAGTATCTGCTGAAGTAGCACTTCAATAAGCAATTTATATGTGCAGAGGCAGAGGACCAACCACAGGGATTTAATGACAAAGGAGTACCTGGCTTCTTCTGTGTATCAGCCAGAGCTGTGGAAGTTGGGGTAGGACCTGCGATGAGGGCACAAGTCCACAACGAATGGCTTGTGTTTTCTTTCTAGCACTCCCACTGTTTAGAAGCCATTTCATGTCTTTCATTTAACCCCAATCTCTCCATCCACAAACTACCTGTAAATAAATACATTATTCACTTTGGAAGTGATCCTTGACCCTCAGATGCCAATATGCTCACCACAAGATCCTCCAATAGCTGTAGGATCCTCCGCTTCTTGAGGTCTACATGGACACAGTGTTCAAAATAGGAGGCTGCACACAGTGTGTTGTTGGCTCAATGTTACGGCCTTTTGGACAGCAAAATTTGCAACCATTGGCATGAATATTCAGAAGGCTAAAAAAACCCAAGGTAGCCAACAACTACTTTGGGAGGCATTTGAAATTTGAAATTCTATATGAAGGTATATATTTAATATTCTCTAAATATTAGTCCTGCATGTTTTGATCAGTTGCCTAATTTTGTGTGGACTCCATCACTTTCCATGGCATGCTCCATTAAGCCCATCTGCAAGTATGGTGATTAGATCATATGAGACTATTTGGGGACAGGCTTCATGTTTGTTTCGGGTTGTTTTGGAGGCAACGCTTAGCCCTCAATCCCCTCAAACCTATCTGCAAAGATGCAGGTAGTGTTATTGACAACCTTAACAAAGCGCTGTGAATACAGCAGACAAGAAACTCAACAGTATCAGTGTCCCTATAGTAAGAATTTAGTTTTAATATTCTTTCTAGAGATGGGCATAAGCATAATGTGACCTAAATCCAGCACATTGTTTTTATATACAAAAATTCCATGAAAAGGCTGGGAACACACAACCAAGGCAGAAGCTCAAACCTCTCCTGAGGCTGTCACGTTTTGTGACAGGCTTTGGGGACTGATAGAGTCTAGGGTACAGACTGTGTGCTGTGGTTTTTCTAAAGTGAATTTGTCTTGTCAGTGCCCCTGTGTGGGCTGAAGGTTTTTCAAGATGATCTTTGAAGCAAAAGCTGAGATATTGTCTCTCCCAGCCAAGAATGACAAAACCTGTGATAATGTTCAATTATAGTAGCTTTATTTCTATTATGTCTAATGACTAATGCAGATATAATTGATTTGTCTTCCAGATATTTATGCATGCAATAGCACAGTTATTCAATCGCTCCACACTGCTTGGCTCAGGGAATAAGCTTTCTGCAAAATATGCCTTCAAATAAAGAGCTTCTTCACTGGAAGAAATGTTTTTAAGAAGACAGGGATTAATTCTACACGTGTTTTTCAAAACCAGGTACTCCTGGTGCCCTTCTAGCACCAGCTCAGAGCATGTTACAGCCTGCACAGAAAATACTCACAGAAGATAACACATTTGTCCAGATATTTCAGACATACAGTTTACAGCTTATCAGAAATGTCTCAACAGTGGGGTTTTGTCAGAAAAAACCTGAAGCATCAAAATCAAAACTTTTCACTATCACCTACCTGCTTTGGTGAAACTTTTAGTCAGGAGAGGTTCCTCAGCTGAATGAATGATGTTTTAGATGAAGAAAAGGCAAAATAACATGAAGGTAATTAACTCTGATCAGGGTGATTTTTTTGTAGTATGGTCAAGACCCAGGATTCAGCCTCTTTAAAACATAACTTAGATCTGGGGTTTGACCTTGGCTCATTTAAATGCTGAACACTTTTAGCAGGTATTTGAATGTAGCAACAAGGAGGACCAAGGCATATTTAGTTATTTACATACAGTCAAGCAGCTCATGCTTGAGGTAACAAGAATGCCCAGATCTCATTCCTCACTCTTGAGCACATTGCAGAGTTCTTTGCCTCAAAGTGATTCCCTGTTTCCATCTACAATATAATGTGGACTGGAACCTCTTATGGGCTGTAGGCTTAATTAATCACCCATGCACACTGCTTCACTTGAAATGCTTGGGTTTTTTTCAAAAAACAAATCAGATATTCCTGGTAGAGAAACTCAGGAGATCCCAGTGCCTACAGTACACTTGCAAACCAGTACGAGTAGCCCCAGGTCTGCTCCTGTCCCATCCACCCTTGCTAAGATAACATCAGGCAGAAATGACATCTTTCCTTCCAGAGATGTCAGAACCTTTCATAGGAGGACCTTGAGTTGCAAATTACACAGGCAGAAAATATTGACAGCCACTCAGAAACCAGGTTGAGGCAAGCTGCCAGTACAGAAACCAGTGCTGTAGCTTCTAAGTGGTTTAGGAGCCAGGGAGCACAACAGCTATCACATGTAAAAAGAAGAGCACAATAAAAACACAGATGCTTTATATGGCCTGGAGGTTGGCTGCAGTAACTTCAAGAAATCCTGCAAGGAAGTCACCCAACCAATGTCTTCCACAGCTGTGGACTTCATGATCACTCTTGCTCACAGACCAATTTTTCACAATTTACTTGCACCCAGTGCTTTCCAAGTGGCAGTAAGACATCAGAGAACATTCCTGCTTTGGAGAGGACAAACACAAGGACAGCACTAGAATTGCACTTTCTTGAAGAGAAAAAGATGGTTTTCCTAGACTGGGCAAAAATTTAGAATTTGCAAATGTAATATTCACCACTTCCCCTACATAGAGCTGGTGTTTAAAAGAGGCAGATAAAAAATGAACAACCAGCAGATCCTTCTGACTATGCTAGCTATGCTTTCTAAAATGTCCTCTGTTATTTCTTAGCCTGCTCCAACTGCAGCACAGGGCGGAATGTTCTGTACAGATAGTGTCAAAAACTGCAAAGAACCAATTTTCATATTCAAAGACATGTTTTCCTTTAATTTAGAAATTCTGAATAGCTTCCAGTCACTTGAAGTTGTTGAAAAGCACCACAACTGTAAAGAATTACAGCATTTGCTTTAACCATAGAAGCAATTAACTCTCCACCAGTGTGGAAAACAGCTTTTGAGCTGTATTTATTGATGCATAGATTCCACTGTAGTGTGATATTTGAAGACAAATTGCTGTGCCCATAATTAAGACCGCTGAGGAATTGGCAAGTGAAATATAATGATGAAAGACCAGCTCAAAGGGCAAGTGAGTTAGATTGGTCGGGATGATACAATCTATATGACCTCAGTGCCCTATTCCTGCTCATTGATTTCCCAATTAAACATAACTTTTTATTCCATCAGTTAGAATATACTGCAGGTTATTGATGCACTGCTAGTAGGAAAAAGCAATGAAGTAAAGATAAAACAGTGGGTGAGCACTGTCTCATTTTAACATTTTATTAACCTTAATGGGGTCATGATGAAGATGATGTTATCCATTTGGATCTTTTTTGTCCTTTTTTCATCTCTGTTTTTTTCTTTTAGTTTAAAGTGAACTTATTCTCACCAATTTAGGGCAGGCAAAGCCCAGTCCTGGGAGCTGCAAGGCCCTATTGCTCTCCTTTATTTAAACAATGCTAGAACTCCATCATCAGTATTGCACCTTCACCCCAGCTCAGCTAGATGAGAGACAAACAAGGAGATGCACAGAGACAATGAGAGATGTAAGACAATTTCTGTACCAGGAACAATTGAATAGTCTAGGACTTCAGCTTGAAAAAGAGCCAAAAGAATGAGAGAATGATAACAGTCTATGAAATGAAAAATCACATGGAGAAGGTGAACACTATTATTT
>NW_010202683.1:4680-11071 GCF_000695765.1 Mesitornis unicolor | reverse complement strand
CTGAACTTAAGGCATCATCTGCAGAAAGGAGCTGGGAGGACTGGAGAAAAGATTTCCAGAAAGAGTAAACCTGCATTTGGGCAAATTCGGCTGGATGAGAATGTTGCCACAGGTTTGTGAGAAAAATGTTTTTTAACTATAATCAGATTTGCATGACAACTTGTTTCTGTTTTATGCTGCTATTTTGAATCAGACCCTCATGCAACTGATCAGTCATTATTTTTTTCAGGAACAAGGCAGTAGTTTTTAATTTATCTTTGGATCGTAATCTTTCTTTACCCATTGCAATACAAATTCAACATTCTGCCTATTAAGGAAGACTAGAATATGCTAAAAATTTCACAGATTTGGAGGTCATATAAGATGATAAAAGTAAACATAATAAAATAGCAGTTACTTTCACACTTTTCTCCAAACGCAGTATTTCACCCACAAGCTGGGAAGACACTGAATTGAATACTACCATCTTGTTTTTATCCTCATGTACTCCAGCTTGAAGGTGAGGAAATATCTTCTTTGTATCTGAAATTAATTTATTTCCAGATAGGAACATTTTCAGAAAATCATGAATATTGACAGAATATTCATAAATCCCAGTGTAACACACAAATGAATCACTCTGAGCAGATTGCTATGTCCTAAAGACCCGGTCTGACACGTGCTTACATTTGCACATAGGAATAACAGTCTTGGGGTCAATGGGACTGCATATATTAGATGAGATATAGAGTGGAGACAAGCCAGGCCTTGGGGCAGGGATTTATTAAGTGTCTAGGCAACATGTAAAACCAGCCTTTCTGTTCAGGAAACATGGATTGTGAGATCCATTGTGTTTGTTGTCTATTAAAAAGCTGCAAAACCTGACAAGGAGGAAACCTCTTTCCCACTGCTCCCATTACCTTTCTCATGACAACACACACATATCTCTAGTATATCTGTGGAAACCAAAGAAAGCATTATATGCCTTGAAGAACAGATACACACAAACACACAAAGAAAGTCAGTACAAAACATTTTGCTTCACTCATCTTCAGTGAGAAATAACAGATCAACAGTTTGAAGCTTGGGGAGATGCCCCTTCACCTGCTAATACACATGCCCTTTCCAGGCTCTTCCATTATGGACAAAGCCTTCTAACAAAGCTGACTTGCTGTCTAGCAATGATATTTCCATAAGACACCATTTTCACAATAATTGAGAAACCTACCACACATTTATCCTCAGAGCTCCTTGCTGAGGTACAGAAATAGCACTATGCCCAGCTTTACAAAGAAAGAAAGGTAGAATGGGGCTAAATAATCTAAGTCCAAAAGGAAATTAATTACAAATGGAATTTTGACAGAACCGGGTTTGTTCAGTCTTAAGAAGGAAGGCAAATGGGAAATGTCATTGCTGTCTACAGATACGTAATAGAAAGGTGCAGAGATGCTGGAGCCAGACATTTCTCATAGGTGCACAATGATAAGACAAGAGTCAATGGACCCAAATAGAAACATGAAAAGTTCCAATTAGATACAAGGAAAAAGCTAAGGAGATCCACAGAGACAATGAGAGATGTAGGACAATTTCTGTACCAGGAGCAAATGAATAGACTAGGACTTCAACTTGAAAAAGAGCCAAAAAAGAGCCTCGTTTGACAACAAGGCAGTGGTCAAACGCTAGAATAGGAGGACAGAGAAGGTGCTGAACGTCCATCCTTCCTTTTGAGATTCAAGTCTCAAAATAAAGCCCTGAGCAACCTGACATGGTTGAGAAAGAGTTTGGACCAGGTCACCTTCAGAGGTCCACTCCAACCTACTTGATTCTGTGGGCATCGGAGCAAGGATGGGGACCTGGCAATCCTCTGTTACAAACCAATGGTGTCTGTAACCCATCAGGTATCACTGATGCAGAGGGACCAGGAGGCTTCCTGAAAGAACATTAGTAGCCATTATTTCTAAGGGTATTACACTAACCCAGGTATTAATGGATTAGGGCAATATTTGAGATCTTTCTAGAGTTATATTCAACAGTAAACGTACCACCAAAACCCCAAAAATTATATAAGTCTAGATTTGAACTGCGTAATGTGAAAAAGAAGAGGTATACTGAACTAATAGGAAATTACTATTTAGGACTTTAAAGAAATAAGCACAGAAATATGAGCTCACACAGTTTTAGGAAATTCTTGCAGTTCATCATACTTGGGATGTCAAATTTCTTGAGACAAATGGTTGAATGTTTATTTCTGAAGCATATTTACCTACAAAGTCAACTTATGGAAACTACTGTATTCTACACCTTGTATTGCTGAACTTCCACACATAGCTCTGTATTTCCCTTACCTACTATCACAGTTTATAAGCTCAGATTTAGACCAGCATCTCAAGATCTACAAGGAACTTAACCTTAGAGGTAATTCTGCCATGCTCAGTAGAAACATTCTCAACTCACTCTTCTGTGAGATGGGCACTCCAATTACACTTGTATGTAATGCCTAGAAGTCTCTGAAGTCATACAGTATAAATATGAGAAATTACATTTTTCCTAGTAATTTTCATTAGAAAATAGACAATTAAAAAAAAAACAACAAACAAAACAACAGAATTTTAGGGCAATTTTCTAGTCCCCAAACAAATTGCAATTGTTATCCACATCTATAAAAAAGCAAACATTAGAAGCAGTAGCCATCAGAAACTGCCATGACTGAAACTCCATAAGTATCTTGACTTCAACTGCCCCATGCCACTTCAGATCAGGAGGGATCTGCCTCCAAATATCTCTGCACACTGTTGGTTAGGTCACTCTAACATCCTTACCAACCATCCAAATGGTTGACTGAACTTCAGAGTGAAAAAATAAAAGAAAATTTATAAGTTGAAATCAAATGTGGGCTCAGAAATTTCCAGAAAGGATTTCCAGCATCTGTAAAGCATTTGACTAACAAGGTGGGTGCTACTGCAGCTAGGGATACAAGCAATAGTGCACCAGTTGAAATGAATGCATGTCTCTGATCAGCCTCACAGAGCTCTGTGTTGATCGAGTCTAAAACATCAATGGACACTGGTGGTTCAAATGTGGTGTACGCTGGTCATCTAAAACAGAAAGCAAGGGCTACACAAGGTTGAGTGCAATCTGCCATCCTAAATCATCCTCATGATCTGTGTTACCTTCTGTACACTCAGTAAGATTTAGATTTTCTGGATTCTTTCCCCAAATGTGCGACAAACTTCGTGATATCTTGACTGAAACACTTGCAGCCTGAAACAAAGCTCACTGCAGTCAGTGGAAATCCTTCTGTGTTTCTTTTCCATTTGTAAAATGAGGAAAATATTTAAAGATTTATCTCATCAGTAGGCTTTCCTGTGTAAACTTGTCAAAGATCATAAGGAGATGAGAACCTACAAATGCACAAATGCACAAGTAAATTTAGTTAGAGATCTGCATACTCATACTATACTATAGAACCAATGAGTCAAAAGCTGAGTAGAAGGGGAGCATCTTTCCCAAGGAAAAAAAGAAAAAAAGAAAAAAAGACCCAAACCCACAAACATTTCTGTTGAGGGAACAAATCACAGTAACTTTTCACACGAAAAAAATCACAGGACACCATTCCACCAATACCCTTATCAAAATAGTTGGGAACTGTCTATCCAAGTTTCCTATTGCAAAAAAAGCATCCACAAGGACACTGGAGTGAAGCACTGAAGTTAAAATTAATAGCTTAATTACCTGCCGTAATTTACTGGACATAGACAACTAACTCCATGGATTTCCAAAATTAATTCTTTATGACCTTGAAATGAGGAAACTGTGTGAAGGACTGTCGGATTTTTTTCCATAGACAAATTTCCAAAAATTTTCAGGATTTATTAAACATTTTTTCATGACAGAAGAGGGCATAATCCTTCTCAGAACTCCAGATGTCCTGATCTGAAGCCCATCTGTTTAGGAGAGCACATGATCCATATTCACACCCTTTTATCCCACTTTGAGGATAACAATTAAAAGACATAAGTTCAGTATATAAAATATATTAAAAGACACTAGGGTTTCAGACTAATTCACTTAACTGTAGATGTCTACTGTTTAGATCTTCACACCTGAGTTAGTCAACCTGGGTTAACTTTGCAATAGCTGGAAAAAAAACAAGCACTTTGTCTTTGTGGGGTATCACATCCTATAGCAAATATCTAGAAGTGTTCAAACGAAATCAGGTATTTCCTCCCATTACCTGTAAAGGTGGTCCAGTTTGCTGAGTCCAGTGACTCAGATGACTACATTTGGTAGTTATATTGGATCCTGTGCAGTTGCCTCAGGGTTCACAGATGTCTCTGATGGACCAGGTAACAAACTCACACATCCCAGAACCCGCTTGTGTAATGTTATCTCATTCTGGACTTCAGAAGAGAAAACAGTACTGTCTCCTGTGACATTTCAAGACACCATGCTTTCCTACTGAAGCAAAGTCACTTCCCTTTTGAAATAGCTGGGGAATTCAACAGGCAGAAAAACTCACAAAAGAAACATCATGACAGAAAGAAACCTTTTGGGAAGATATTAAAGAGATATCCATCCACAAAATGGGTCCTGGAGGAGACCTTGTCCTTCTGAATACTTCTTTCTTTTTTCTGTAGTCTGTTGGCCAAGTGGAATTTTAACCAGGGTCTCCTCATTTCAGAGCTTGGCAGTATGAGGAAATTGTCCGAGAAAGCTATTCTGGAACACAGGGCCAGGGCAGCCACATCACCAAGGAGGCAGAAAGAAGCAGTGCCACTACTGCATTTTCTTGCAGAGTTTCCTGACTCTTTGTAAATACAGGCCTGTCAAAACACACATGTGGATGTTTGCTCTTCTGCAGTATCTTCCTTTGTGGATGCCTTGTTCCAAAATAAAAGCTTCCATTTCTGAAAATTGATTCTGTTCTGGTAGCAAACCAAGCATCTGCAATGAAATAATTTTCACTCTGAAATAGGAGTATCCCCATAGTGACCTACTCCAGTATTACTGCAGTGGGAGAACTCTTCTGCTCAGGTTCCCCATTCAGTCATTTCCCACCACATCTGTGCTGAAAATTCTCCCCCTTTTTAAATGAAAGCTGGGCCTGGGATTCTCTGATTGCTGTCTAAATCTTGTTCTTTCCACAGTGATTCTGTCAGCAAGGCAAACAAATAGATGGTCTGTGATCACATTGGTCACATTTTTCATATTTTTTGTACCTGTCCTCATTATTTATGGAACAAAATGGTTCACATGCAGCCTTCTCAGAGATGCAGCAGCCTTCTCATCTGTTATATCATAGAATCATGGAATGGTTTAGTTTGGAAGGGACCTTAAAACTCCCCCAGTCCAACCCCCCATGGGCAGGGACACCTCCACCAGCCCAGGCTGCTCAAAACCCCATACAACCTGGCCTTGGGCACTGCCAGGGAGGGAGCATCCACAGCTTCTCTGGACAACCTGGGCCAGGGCCTCACAAACCTTCACAGTAAAGAATTTCTTCCTAACATCCAGTCTAAATCTCCCCTCTTCCAATTTAAAACCATTCCCCCTCATTCTGTTGCTATCTGCCCTTGTAAAAAGTACCTCCTCAGCTTTTCCGTAGGGCCCCTTCAGAAACTGGAAGACTGCAACAAGGTCCCCCCGGAGCCTTCTCTTCTCCAGGCTGAACAGCCCCAGCTCTCTCAGTCAGTCCTTGTAGGGGCGGTGCTCCAGCCCTCTGATCATTATATTTGCATATTTTATATATATAATCTATATAAATATATATGTGTGCATATATATAGACATAAATGTACACAGTTCCTGAAGACGGGGTCCTGGGGTTTTCCCTTGATGCCAATGGACCTTCAGTGATTTGCATCACTCAAGAATCTGCCTATTTGTTTCTTACATGAGTCAAAACAGTAAGAGAATAAGTCTGAAATGAGTCAGTATTTTTCTTGTGCTCAAGTAAGATCATTGGATATATCCCCTGGCTGTGGGTTCAGTGAGATCTGAGCAGCTCCTCTTGCAGTGAACACTTTTTTTTCCTCTCTGAGAGGATCCTTCCTTAAATTATTTCTGTCTTTTCTTAACAGCTCAGCCACATCACAGCATCTCCATAAGCCTTCTGTGACTTGAATATGTCACATCCATGCAGGGATCAGCGTGATCACCCAGTCAGGGCTCCTGCATAACGATCTTCTGCTGAAGAAGTTTCTTTAGTAAGTTGAGTATTCATGGCTGAGCTGCAGCATTGCCTGCAGAGAGGTATAATATCTTACTTTCAAGACTTCCATACAAATGATCTAAGATAGCCCCTAGCAAGGTATTCCAGTAGCTAAGCGTTAAAAACATTATGTAATGTTTGGCTGCATTGGGTAGAGACCATGATCAAGGCATAAACAAATGAGCTTTACAACCCTGCATG
>NW_010202683.1:0-4670 GCF_000695765.1 Mesitornis unicolor | reverse complement strand
GAAGTTTCCTCATACGAATATCAATTTTTCACTGTATCTCCTGTATCAGCATTCCTAGAATTGGCTTAGCTTTACATTTCTCTCCCAACACCTTGATATAAATAGCTGAGTCTCATATATCATTTAAGGAGCATAAAACATTACTCCTTGCATTCATTTATTTGATTTTACAGCCTTGCTTGTATGTTAATCAAACGCATAAAGTGCTGAGGTGCATAGGTGCCAAGTAAAAGTCAATATTTTACCGTGAACCTCATTTATCTACATTAGTCTGAAACAAGGTAGATCTGTAAATTTGGACATTATTGAATTTAATGACAAAGATCAATTACAGTATCTTTGACATGACAGAGATTTGTCAGATGAGGGGGAAAAAGCATTACTACTTCCTAAGGGAGCTTATAAATGCTGGTCGGTTAGGACTGCACCTCTCCCAGTGGACTGATGCATGCAAATGCTTAAATAATATTAGTTGTATTTGAAATACAGACCCACAGTTTAAAAGGAGTTTAAAAGAGAGCTAAGTTATAGTGAGCTCTCCTAGCAGGATTGGCTGGAGTATCAGAAAAGGACTAGAAAGTGTTTTCATGAGAGACATCCACAATTTCTGCAAAACAGAAAGCAGTTCTGAACTCAGGCTGCTTCTTTCTGTGTCCAGTACACAAATACCAACCATAACTGTTTGATGATGCCTGTGGTAGTGCAGGCTGTTAATTACAAAGCTCCCTGGAAGCATAAGCACTGCCTTTTTGATGGAAGGGAAAACATGGATAATAACCTCCACTGATGGGAACTGCCACATTTCACTGAACATCTAGAGACATATAGCGCTTCCTACTCAGCCTTCAGCCCTATGCCCTTTCTCCAGCATTGGGTAGGAAGAATTATTCTGTCCAAGTTGCTGATAAACCATCAATCTAGTAACATGGTATTTGCCAGCAGCCACTTACAGCTTGGCCTGACTGGAATGCAGGTAAGGTTTCCCAAAGGAAAAGTATTTTCCTTTTCCTCACGGATTTTCCAGACTTGCATCCAGGAGTTGCAGGGTACCATCACAGCCTTTGAACTTGCCAGGAACTGAAGAAATTAAACACATCTCTGGATTGGCTGTGTATCTCAATATGTTTTTCCAAATCCTAGAAGCTCAAGCTGACACTGATCTTACTCCTACTGTATGCTGTGAGATGAAACTGAACAAAAAGCACTTGGTCAGTTTTGAAATGCAATGAGAGCCTCTGGACATCCAGGTTAGCGTCATCAAGAGAGTTTATTTGCAGTCATGAGTGAAGACAGAAAAACCAGTAAGTATGAGGGATGTCAGCAAAGCTTTGGACTCAAAGCACAGTCAAATGATTATGCAGAGAGATTCTCCATTCTGTTTGAGAATGGAAGAAATAGTCAGGAATGATGAGTTACTACAGTTTCTAAGAGCAGGAATTAACAACCCGTGTGGTTAACTACTAACTGCACATTGACAAGGCTTAGTCCCTTCCATATGTGGTGAGCCAGCAAGCTGGTATGTGTCAGCTGAGACTGTAGCTGTCGTAGGCTACCTGACTGCATGCTGTAAAGTGAAACACAGGGAGTTTACCTTCTCATTTGGAACAGAATGAGTTCAGAAATGGTCAGCTATGATGTCTCAATGTCAAGCTGTAATAGACCAAGACAGGCAAAGTCAACCACCTGCAATCCTGTAAACAAACCCTCAGGATCACTTCATGCCTCACCTTTAAGTAGCTGCACATTTCTCCCACTTTCTCTCAGATCCTGCAGTGCAAATAGTCATCTTGATGTAGAATTTCTTATTCATTCTTTGCAGAACAGGAAGAAAAAGAAGGTAATTCTGCCCACAGAATAGCAACACCAGCAGCACACAAGGTAGAAAACCTCTGCTCCTAGAGAAGCAGTTATCTTCACTGAGGAAAAAGCCATTCTGTGCCCATCTTTGATGTATCTGAGGATCTCATGCAGCTAAGATCTGCTGGTTCTTGTGAATACTCCTGTTGAAGGACCATCGTGGCCTTGCCCAGATCAGAAGTTAAGTAACTGCATTTAATGCGCCGTAGATGACAGGACAGTGCAAACACTGGGTGAGGAGCCCCAGTGTGCACTGTGGATCAACAAGTGACAGAAGAACAACACTTGAAGCTGCCATTGTCAAGGGTTCATTTTACCCACTGACATGTTTCATCCACAATGTGCCCAGTTAGCAGAAATGTCATATTTAATCTGTTTAAACTAATCCATCTTATTTTGCTCAAAACATCTTGCAAAATGCTTAGCAGGCAACCTGAAGAACATCTTCGCTGGGTAAAAAAAAAATGGCTGGGTGGTCAGGCCCAAAGAGTTGCAGTGGAGTCAAATCCAGCTGGCAGCTGGTCACCAGTTGTGTTCCCCAGGGCTCAGTACTGGGGCCAGATCTGTTTAACATTTTTATCAGTGATCTGGACAAGGGGATCGAGTGTACCCTCAGTTAAGTTTTCAGACAACATCAAGTTGTGTAGGAGTGTTTATCTGCTTGAGCGTAGAACAGAGGGACCTGGACAGGTTGGATCGATGGGCTGAGGCAAATTGTGTGAGGTTCAAAGAGGCCAAGTGCCACAAGTCCTGCACCTCGGTCACAACAACCCCATTGCAGAGCTACAGGCTTAGGGAGGAGTGGCTGGAGAGTTGCCAGGCAGGAAAAGACCTGGAGGTATTGGTCGACAGCCAACTGAACGTGAGCCAGCAGTGTGCCCAGGTGGCCAAGAAGGCCAAGAGCATCCTGGCCTGTATCAGAAAGAGTGCGGCCAGCAGCAGTAGGGAAGGGATGCTTCCCTTGCACTCAACCCTGGTGAGGCTGCACCTCGAATTCTATGTTCAGTTTTGGGCCCCTCACTACAAGAAGGACATTGAGACACTGGAGTGTGTCCAAAGAAGGGCAATGAAGCTGGTGAAGAGTCTAGAGCACAAGCCCTGTGAGGAGCAGCTAAGAGTTGTCATGGGAAGTGGTGGAGTCAGCATCCCTGAAGGTATTTAAAAGAACTGTAGATGTGGTGCTTAGGGACATGGTTTAGTGCAGGACCTGGCAGTGCCAGGTTAACAAACTTAATGATCTTAAAGGTCTTTTCCAACCTAAAGATTCTATGATTCTGTGAAAGAGCCTTAATAAGAGGAGTGATGAACATCCACAGTTGAGCAGAAGACACAAACCTGTACAGTCAGCACAGCTGGACCTAGAAAAGCATATTTGGACAGTATCTTTGGTTGTCACCCATTAAAAAAGTGCAGAGAATGAGCCTATCGCACTATAAATCAATTCAAACTGTTTCCTTAAGCAGTAGTATGCTATTTTTTATTCATGTATACAGGAAGGAGACAGAGCAAGTTCAGATGAAATAGAATTAAACTGATGTTAATTACTTTGGGGAAGCCAGATCTGACTGAAGTGTTTAAGAAAAGCCGTGCTTGGAGAGACACTCAGACAGCGTAGGTCTCAAACAGGGTTGTGTAACTTGGAGGATTTTACATAACCAAATACAGATGTCTCAAAAAAAATCCTTGCAGTGATCTACAAAAAAGAATTTTGCTGTGAATTTGATTTTTTATTCTAAATGCAAATGGAAAGTTAAGCACTGGGATAGCACACCCAGAAAAGGTTAGCACACCTTGGGGTGTTGGGGGTACATGCAGCTCTGTGTGACTGTGACAAGAGAGGGATTCAGACTTCTTGAGATGGGTTGCAGAAAGGTGTTTGGAGCTTTAGTAACATTCTGTAAAGATTCTAGCACTATGGTTTATCTGTTATATCACCAGTTTTGATCCTGAATATATAGTTCACTGGTTACCAGTTAATTACATGTCATTAATACATTTATAAACTGTTTCATCCTGATTATGGTTTAAACTGAATTGAGTAGTTTTTCCCCTGAGATATAATCAAAGCCAGTCTCAACTTCTGACAGGAACAGTTGGTTTTGAATAGGCCAAACCCTGGTATTTCATCCCCATCTGCTGGATACAAAGTGTCATTCACTTGGAAATGAAAATTCAGCCTCAGCCCTAAAACTTTTGACTTTGTGGAAAAAATAATCCATATGTCTTCCTAAAGATTCAAAGATCTTAAAGGCAGCAAGGACATGTGAGATCTCCAAGGAACTCGAGTCCCAAAAAGTCAGCTAAGGAACAGGCAGAAATTGTACAATCTCCTATAATCTCCTACAATCAGTCTGTTCTATAATTGCTAAATCACTGAATCAGAGTCAGGTGCTGTTAGATACCACTGTCAAAAGCTTCAAGGCTGTTGGTAAGTGAAATAAAATTCACAGAGCAAACACCGATTGTCACTGGAAAATAAATGATCATGCAAGGGCAGTAAACCAGGCATCTTTTTACAACTGTAAAAGTTACTATTCGTAGTTTTTGCTCATCCACTGCACCCCTGTTCAAGTACCTGTAGAAGCTGCTGGTCTGTGTGTTCACGTGGGATCCCAGTATGTATTCTGGCAAACCACCCACCACTGTACGGGTGAAGTTTTGTACCAGTCTAGAATCAACTTGCCTTGGGTTTCTTCCTCTTATTAATGCCTTTGCCTCACCTTCTTCTCAGAGGGTCTCTATGCAAAACTGTTTGCTGCAGCGCAACAACAACATTTTCTCTAACATCTTTTCAAAGTATCTCTTTGATTCTA
>NW_010202682.1:86535-92536 GCF_000695765.1 Mesitornis unicolor | reverse complement strand
CCAAAGATGCAACCAAAAACCCCTCACAGAAGATCCAATACAAAAGTAAAGAGTTTTAATTGTACATCTTGTGGCATCCACCATTTTCTTTACAAATAAATAAGTAGCATCTGTTGGGAAAGATATAGTTTGTCTTACAAGTAAAAAGTCAGCAGAGGGAGCACAAGTTAACAAACAGAATTGTATTCAGTGTGATGGACTGGTGGTGGTAATGTTTCAGGTGAACAAGCAGTGAATCATCAAATACTTGATTGTTGTGTATTCTAAAAAGAGCTAATCACAGGAACACTTTCATACTACCAGCGTGAATGGAGAACTATATCATGTTATTTGTAGAGGCATAGAACTGTCAGGTAGAACTGAGCTGTGGTATGTATGGGTTTCTGTTGTGAACCTTGAATTACTCTTACCATTTGGTTACAGGGCGGTTTGACTTTGTTGTAGTTTGCCTTTTGGTTTCTTCATTTGCCAATAAGCAGGTACGTTGTGCATGTATATCCCTTGTGTTCATCTCTGGAGAGGTGGGTGGAGGCTGCTTGTTCTTTAGTGTCCTCACCTACAGGTTGGTGGCATTAAGCTTCCTACTTACTGACACTACTTCAGCTCAAAACAAGTGAGAAAATACTTGTGAGATAACATGTTTTATTTTTAAGCATGCTTAACCGTAATAGTTAGGACAAGTTTTTAAAAATCTGTGCATTTGAGATAGCATTAATAGTTCATGTGTGTTTCATTAAAAAAATAACAAACTGTCTGTAGGGTCATTAAATTCTTACCTGGCTAAGATCATCAAAGTTTAGATGACCTAAAATGGTACATTGTTGAGGTTGTAATATGCTGCTTGGAAAAAAAAACACCCTGTGATTTAGTTTTGATTCTGACAATACTCAAAAGGATTTGTTATGTCTTGCAGACCTTTCTGCAAACTACTAATGGGATGAACACAATATATCACTTTTATAATAGTGAGCTATTAAAGGCAAACATAAAGCAGTCTGAAGCCCATAAGTGCTGCCAACAGCTCCTGCTTTAATGAATTCCCTTTTAGATGTCCATTAAATGCTCATGGCAAATGTACTCATAATGGAAATGGCGAATCTAAATGGGTAGATATGAATAATCCATGGAGTTTAAATTCTGTTTATGATCATCTTCACATTTAGTTTTCAAGACAACGCAGTTTAGTTTTCATTACAGTTTGGAATAAAGAGGACAGGGAGTAATTGATTGCTTCAAGCAGATTAAAATCAATGGGTTGCTTTTCAAAGAACCCGTTCAATGCAGTAATTTCAACTTTAAACATTGATTTAGGAAACTCAACACAAAATGTTTTGTGCCGTGTGAACTTTTATGTGGAAAGACTAATATTAATTTCATTTCTATATATCTGTATATAGAAATATATAGAGGTTGTTATCAGTATGTGCATGAGTAAATAGTGATCTATATTAAGTCATTTTGATATTATTGCACTCATATAATGAATCAATGAGATTCCCGTCATCATTGTGATACTGTTTGTAACCCATTAGCACACAGAAATTACAGCCCATCATACATCATTACTGTGATTGAGGCTTTATTACCATATTCTCAAATTGCTTGCTTGCTATAAAACTAAATAGACACCAGACAACTATAGGTAGACGATAGACCGTGCATTATTGTACTGGAATAATGAAGGATTATTGTACCATAACGGGGCACAACTTACGAGGAAAATAAACTTGGCAGCAAAGGAGAACTTGAGTGTTTTTAACGTTTGTTGTTACTACTTTAAAGGTCAAATATATTTGTTATGATCAAGTTACTGTTTTCTTATTTCATGAATCATACCCTTTTCATATTTCAAATAGGCCTTCTTTTGTATTTAAGCGTTTTAAACCTGGGAAATGCATCGCAACATTCAACCCCAGAGACAGACTGGCAGCTTTTGAAGTACTGGTGTGGTTGTGGAGGGGGTCGGATGGGCGATAGGGCACCCATAGCAATGCACACTTACACTGTGTTGTGCTGAAAAGAAGCAAGAGAAAAACGGCATGAGCAGACCTCAGCTGTTAAGAAGTGATTAAGTTCTCCAAAGGAGACATGTGAAGTGTAGATTAGGAATTGCAGGAGCTGTAGTGAAAGAATTCATGATTTCTTCATGTTAAGAGGAGAAAACACTGAATTTGGACTTTGGGAATTTAACAGTATCTCGTGACAGAACCAGGGACTTTACAATACCAGGATTTGCAGGGTACGCTCAAGTTGTTGCTTTCTTCAGCTGCAAGAAAAATCAGTTTTACTTAATTTTTTTAAACTTTGGAGTTAATTTAGCCCCATAGGTCACCCAGTGATACCCCAAAGACAGTGGACACAGAACTGCGGCTCCAGAAGGAGTTTTGGGTTGTTCTCTTGGAGGTACCTCAAGGCCACTCACGTACTCGCTCCCGCTTTTGTTCCCACATTCTTGCTCAGGCCTTTCTTATCTGACTTGCTCACCCTCACCTTTTCTACTGCTTCTTTCACAATGATTTCCATCTTTGATAGGTCTTTTCAGTGAGTTTGAGTGACGTTTGTGATAACTCTGTCATAATCCTAGCGCGGGTTTTTTGGTGTAGAATTCAAGATGTTCCATTACAAGGTTTATTCTGACTAGGCCAGGTAGGCACTGTGGCTGAGCAGTAATGGAAGCATTCATTGTTTCTGAATTGGTTCCAGAGTGTTACAGTGATCAATTACTTGTGTTGCAGTAGGACATAGAAGCTTTGGTTGTGTTCAGGTACCAAAATTAGTGTTCAGTTGGAGAAGGTATGTAGAAACATGCTTTGCTTTAACAGTAGATGTTAGCAGCCATAGTGAAAATGTGATTATTGTTTCAGAGAGCTTGTAGACAAGACAGGAGATCCTTCCAACAAATAGAAAGGAAAACAAGAATGTGGCTGTTCACCCCTGTACAGTCTGGGAGTGGGATTCAATGTCTGGGAGCACTGCGTTGTTACAAGACTGGAATGATTGGCTTCTGAGCGATGATAAATCTTCACGTTTACCCTTACTGTAGGTTGGCTGGGCTCTCACTCGTGCGCTCCTTACTTTTGTTTTTATTCTCAAGAAGCAGTGGCTGTGTTGATTCCAGTAACTGTTATTAAGAACAGACACGGAATGTATTTCTTTTGGAGATGTCATCTACATGTAAGTGTAGAATTTGCTCCACTGGGCAGAACTAGTGCTTGCTGTCACAGGAGAGCTTTATTATCATCTGTCCCATTACGTACACAGAGCTGAGTGAGTTGGTGGGAGACAAAGAGAATCAAGCAAAGTTAATTTTTAAAAACTGCTGCTCCTATAATATAAATGTATAAAGTATGTAGGGGAATAAATATGTGTAATTATTTCCAATTTTCTTGCTTTGGATGTTGTATTTGGAAAATAGTCGAATTTTTTGGTGAGAAGGCCAAGTTATAAGTGCTGACTTTTATACAATTTTATTTTTATAAAAACTGAAGGACAGAATGAATGAGGGTATTTAAATGCTAAAGCAATTGTTAATGTAGATATTTAATCATTTTAAAGAATACTCCAATTACCTTTTGCAACACCATAATTGAGCAAAAAGCCTAAGTCAGGCTAGGAAGTATAGAAGATACTGCAGAGAGCTTTCTTACCACACACAGCTGCTTGATTTCTCTCTTTTTGTCAAACATATTTCTGATGTTAGCTTTTTCAATCCAACATTTGTTTTGAAGTCAAGCTCAGGTAAGTACATTTTGGAGACAAGTGAGATTTCTTAAGGTTGTCAGCTAAGTTTCTTTAAATAAAATAACCCTTAACCTGCCAATCAGTCCATCGTGACTTATGATGCATTTTTATTAAAAGCTAGATTTAGCAAGGGTGAATAAACCTTTGACTGTATAAGCAAGTCTTGTACAAAGGAAATGTTTTCTTTGTTTTGTTTTTGTTCTTACCCAGCAATGGGCAGTTCCTGTATAGTTCTTATGAATGTATCTATGTGTAAGTGACTAACAGATGTTATATTTTCATAATGAATGTTTGTTGTTTTAAGAGGGAAAGTATAAATAGCCTTGGAATTTCTTGTCTTTCTGCACCATATTGCTATCCTGTAAACAAGTAGTATAGTCTCACCAGAACTGACAGTTCCTGACAGTACCTCTGCTGTTACAGTCGTGCACATAGAGCATCAGTGTCTGTGTTCTCTGTCACTCACACTGCATGAGTATGATTATAAAGGCAAAATACTCTTGTCTTTATTTAAGGTTTATTTGCTTGTTTGTTTTTTTGTTGCTTGGTGTTTTGTTTTTTAAACAAAGCTTTTCTTCCTGTATTCTTTCAATTCCACCTCTGGCCTTCCATATCATTAAACCGTTTCAGCGTGGTCACATCTCCTGAGCTGACCACCCAACTGAAGGCAATTTTTGTCTGCACGTTCCGTGGGGGCCATATCCCTTGAAATGTGAGTGCATTTTCTTTCCACTTTTTAAGGTCTGCAAGTCCATTAAACCATATTCATGCTGTGAACAGTAAGAGAATCTTTGGGCTTTTCTTCTTAGAAAACTGTAGATGTACTTTACTTGTAGATAAGAGTTGAGATTAGCACTGTGCTTTCTGGTAAGCTGAAATGGTTGTTAATCTGCTTACACAATAATCACTATTGATCTCATACAGAAAAAGCCTGCTATTTTCTAGGAGAGTCCTTTCCCATTTTAACTACAGTGAAGGAATTGTGTTCAGCATTGTTTTCTCTGTAACACGGATGTGGATCTCCACTCTCAAAATGTGTGTGCTCGTTTACAACACTTGGACATCCAGGTCTTTAACTTGCATTCCTTTGATCGCTTTCTCAGATGGCAGGTAACAGCAAAAAAAATAATTCTCTCCCGTGAGACGTTCAGAGAGGGAAGCCTTGTCTTTGTGCTCCTCATTTGTCACCGTGAAATTTCAAAGATAGGTTCTGAAAGAGAAAAAGACATGATAGTCTGCTCTGGTGACAAGAAGGTATCAGCATCCTTTAGTGATATCGTAACATCCTTTTTACTAGCCTCCTTGAAAGGATCCAGATCTTCACACCTTTCTAAATCTGTGCGTTAGTCTGTGCCATCTTTTGTCAACATTTGATTCTTCCCTTCTAGACTTTTTAGAATATTTGAGCAAAATGTTGCTTCTGGAAGTTAGGAATTTTGCTTGAGCAGAATTACGAGTTTAGCTGAATTTTTGCATGAGCAAGGGTTGCGAGGGTTTGAATGCTGAGGTGCTGGGAGAGCAGATTCCTTAGGGCTTGGTTATCTCCACGCAGAGATTGCTGGAAAAGGCGGTGTTAAGACTTCTCAGGGGCTATCATGTCCATTTATCCCAGTGCTTTTTTCCAGAGGTAAATCTACATTTGTGTCCTTACGGAAAAGTTGCTTCATTCTTCTCATCTGCTGAGCAGCTCCTTGGAGCTTTCTATAACTTAAATATAAATCTCTGTGTTATTGTTTTTTCTCATTGGATGAATATCTGTCTGAATTATTATTTTAAAAAACAAACAACAAACACAGAAAAAACAACCCTGAAAGGGATCTTTGAGATGCATAGTCCAGATAGACATTTCCTTCCTGTCTGTCTGCCCTTTCTAAGCTCACTTTTCTCTAGCAGTCAGTGAAACGGTGCTGGACATACTTTGCATTAAATAGTCATCATGCATGCAGCAGTCAGGGTTTAAGCATAATCCTGTAGATACGGTATGTTTACCAAACAGAAAAAAACCCACCCTTATCCTTAAGTAATAGACTGTATTTACAATCACAGTAAGACACATCAGTGCGTCACACGCTGTAGGGGGTTCTTGGTACTTGTAAGTGGTCTCATTTCACTAAAAAGCTGATTTTGTGCTTGAAATGCATGTACGGTAGAAATAAGATCTGTTGGAAGGGGAATCGATGTAGATGTCACAGCTCCAGAAATCACACTTAATGAAGTTTGACAGTACAGTTTCATGGTCCATTTAAGTTGATATAAAACC
>NW_010202682.1:81609-86504 GCF_000695765.1 Mesitornis unicolor | reverse complement strand
TTTCATGGTCCATTTAATTTGATATAAACCCCCCCCCTGCTGAAAAGGTAATTCTGCCCCTTTTCTGCCTTGCTTTTGCACTGTCATTGCCATTTGCATGGCTGTGTCGTTTTCACTGTTTCTTTTTAGGGTTGGCTTTGGGCCCTGACTGCATGATTGCTCGTGTCCATGCAGGAAAGCAAGTGGGAGCTACCACAGACGTGACCGTCTTGCTAGCAAGCAGTCTTGTGAAAATACATGTTGATTATTCATTCTTCTTTACTATTTATTTATGTTCTACTCTTCTGAGGTACGTGTGCAGTTGTCAGAAAGGAGTTTTAAAAATGCGTTCATTCATTTTATAACTTCCCAATTTTAATTACGGGTTTCCAACTAAAGCATAATCTTAATTCGGGAGTTACACGGAAAAAAAAAAACTTAGGCAGTTCTTTCTGTTGAATGCATCACAGCTGAGCAGCTAGCGCCACCAAAAAAATCCTTGAGATGCCCATTTTCTATAACGTGTGCTACAGCACTGATGCATCTGGATTTTTGTATTTGTATGGAACCCTTTAAGTACCTGAAGAGTCCTGTCAAGTTCTGTAAAGCAGTGTATTTGCTGTAAGTTCATGTACTGTTATGTAGCTGACAAACCAAGTTTTAGAACATAAAATAATATGTGATATTTTTGCACAACAGCTTGTGGACCTCTTAATGGATACCAGAGTATGCAATTACTGAGAGGCAGCAAGTAACTTAATATGAAAACGCTTTTGCCAGAGTTTTTGGAAAGACGTGCTTTTTAATAAAGTACATTTTACTTTTCTTTTGCTTCTGTTTGGCATAAATTCACAGTGTCATTTCAGTCCTTAGTGAAGTAGAGGCAACATCTGTAAACCACAGTACGTAACTATGTACCAGTCCCGATAGAAGGAGGTTAGGATAAGGGAGGAAACGATGGTTTTGTTGTATTTTAGAGATGTTTGACCATAAACATGTATATATCCTAGCTAAAAATATCTTAAATACAAGAGCATTCTAGATCAAGAAATAGTCACAACATGTTGCTGATAGGGAATCTGCACACAAGACTGTGTTTGCTTCTTCTGAACAGAACGTGTTAGACCTGGAAAACCTGAAGCAGAGCTTTTGTCTGAGGTTCCCATGAATGCCTCTTTCTTTTATTCGCTGTTAAGCAGTTTTTACTGTTCAGATGCTGACAGACAGTAAGTGTGTGCTCTATTTTCATTATGTGGATATTTACCTCTCTGATCCTCGGCAGCAGTACTTCTCCTTTGCAGCCTTAAACCTACTTATAGTCCCCCTCCTTGTAAAAGCAACTTCCTTGTCTCAAGGAAAAATACTTTGAAGCAATAACGATGTTCTAATATATTGATAGAAGTTTGCGTAGTTCCATTATCTCTTTAATGGACGTTAGTTTGGATAGAGCTTTTCCATTGTCCTCTGGTCCTTTCATCATGAATTGGTGAGCTCAGTCGTAAATGAGTCTGTATCTTATTTCTTCAAAGAGAGGTCTGTCAAGAGGTTTGAATGTTCTGCGAGTTATCTTTGTTGGGCAATATTCTCTTCTTGAGTTTAAGACAGCTGTAACTATAAACACCTCACAAACAGGTTTTTTTAATAGATGTGATTCCTAACAGCAAATGTCTTCATATTAGGTTTGGAGAATCTCTTTCTATTAATGTCTAGGCAATTCTTTCACGTAATTGCAGAGAGAGTCTCTAACTTTACGTTGTGGTGATACCATTTTCACATAATGATGCCTTTTGTTCTTGTAACGCTATGTGAAACCTTATAATTTTATTTGTTAAATCACTTCATACATATTTGGAAATATTCTTACGCGTGTTTTCATGTAGTCAGCTGGTGGAAATCAACTTGTTTGCTTGCTTCTCAGAAATTGTGACGTCTGTTGGATTTTTTTTTTTTAAATAATTTAAATTATTTTGGTTTAACGTTTTTTAGAACATTTCATTTGGAAGTATCACTCAGGTTTTGACTATTAGATTTAACACATGATCGGATTTGATTTGCTCATCAAAAGTGGAGAACATTTAATATTTATTCATAACAAAAGTATTAGAGAAGCTGTCAATAAATTTTCTGTCATAATTGAATCATAGGATATCTAAATTGTTGATAATATGATCTGCTTGTTAAACAAAAGTGTCTGGAGAAAATGATGGATTAATTGACTGATGGCTAAGGTTTCTCTCAAATATAATGGTTTACCCAGTTTGATTTGATTTGTGTAAAATAACTTTCTCTAATAAACAATTTGCTCAGAGGCAATAGAAGAAATGAATGGTTATCAAACCAAACTTAATTAGTCTATCCTAGATTGATATTACTTGGGGAGTCTTCGTTTTAATTGTGGAGGGCTGGATACAAAGAGTTTGGTTCATTATATTTTTCCTGTATAAACACTATTGTGTAACTACCTATGGAATATAACGTGAATTCATTTTAATAAATGCTTGTAAAGTGAATTAGCTCATTATGCCGGGCTAAAAATGGTTCCTTTAATTATTTTAGATATTTAACTAGTACTTCAATTTTATTATTGTTAGTCTGTAAACGTAATTTGTATTAGCTCTGCCAAACTAATTAGAATGTATAACTTAAACAGTTTCAACAGTTTTGTAACGCTCATAACGAACTCTTCTTTGAAAAACATGTTTCTGTTTCAAAATAGACAAATCATGGAGAAATTCTTAGCATAGAAAGATTTTTTGAAATGTGAGGTAGAATAACTTCTTTCTGAAAAATACCATTTCAGAAAGTTGATATGGTTCAAGACTCTTGAAGGTTTGTCATGGAAGAAAAAATATCTTTCTTTTCCTCAGAGATGGGGTCAAACTAAGTAGATGTCATTGGGTAACGTAATCCCTGGGGTCCCAGAGCAGTAGATTATCCATTTGAAATCTGAAACACAAATGCAGGTAAGTTTTCCTGTTTTCAAAGGTTAAGCACATGCTTAAATGCCTTAGTAGGTGAAAATTTGCACACTCAAACTAAGAGGAGTTGGTCTTAAAGGTTTACAGTTAATTTAGTTTAAATAATTTCCTCTTTCCTTCAAAACATCTGTAGAAGGTTTACAAGACTTTAATATAAAACATACATTAGAAAGCTGTTGTTTGAAGCTGTGTAAGTGTGGAAAGCAAAACATTATTGAAGAGTTTTTTATATGTTCTTTATTATATTCCTTTGTGATTAATCTTTGAGTTATAAAAGCAGGAATTAATCTGTGTTCTTGTTTTTTCTTGCACATGAAGGTTTCATTTTGACAGTCGGTTAACTCAGTTTCCTTTAGATAGTGTAGGAAAGGTAATTTTACAGCTAACTGAAAATTCAGGGAGGAAGTAAGGACCATCTTTTTTTGTTGTCTATGTATGGTTATTGAATGTATGTTTGTGTTCTGACTTTGAGAAGTAAAGATTTACGTCCATCAATTTCTGCTGTGAAGATGCCTGTCCCGTCTCATCTATCCGAGTGACAGAAAGCTGCTACAACATGGCAAGTTAGGCCTGTCTTTGGAGCAGAAACAGTATCAGGCAAAAGCATTGGCATTCTCAATTAACGTTCTCATGAATTCTTTCTGATATATGGCCAGTTTTCTTTCTCTCCTGATTATCTTGCCATCTAAAGAATAGGTCTTTAGCAGGTGTATGTATCCTCATCACTAGTATGACTTGCTGTGAGTCTCCAAGAGGATTCTGAGAGGAAGATGTTGAGAATATACAGTAGTCTTTGAGTATTGTAGAATGATGAAAAGAAACTTGGAAAGTAAAGTTTAGCAAGTCCCTAGACAGTACTTCAGGATCAAACTTCATCAGTTAAATCTCATTAAACTCCGTTAGAGTCTCACAGCTACCTTGAGGTTGAGCTGGTGTCTGCACTTCAGAATTTCGGGAGCTCCCGTTATATGGCATGTCTCCTTGTTTATGTTGGCAGGAGAATTTCTCGCTCCCCAGGAACTACAGGAATTATGTGCTAATTTTGAAGGTCTAGAACTAACCCTTACTCTTCTGCTCAGATCAACGTAATTTTCTCTTCTGGCTTTGGAAAAAAAAATTGCCTTTACATTTTTAATATTTTGGCTTGACATCAACATCAAGAACCTGCTAATTGAGAAGCATTGAACTTTGTTCCGTGTGCCCACTGATGTACCTCGTGCTGTGACTCACCGGTGCAGCAAAGAGACTGCGTGGCCATGCAAATCCAAATCCAAAAGGTACAGTCTTGAATGTGTGAACATCTTTCTGCTGGAAATACTGCATTATGCTGACCTGTCATGCTGGACTGCTAAATCTCTTCTCAGAAAACTCGACCATGAGTTTGAGTCTTTCCAAAAAGGTCATAAGTCCTCACAGCCTACAGTAGCATAAGACTTGCAAACTTAAAGGAGCCTGAGAGCCAGGAAAACAAAGGAAATAGGATGTTTACAGCACAGCAGTTTATTTTCATAATGAGCATGTAGTGTAAAAATTAAGGTTACGATTTAGACTCCTTGGTCCATCCTTAGCAGATATTTCTTTTGCACTGAAGTTCTTGTAATATGAATTTCTTCCACAACCTCGCAGTTGCAGGTCTGCACCTCTTTCCGGTGGTGTGGGTGCCCTAACCGCCTGGCTGCGAGTTGCAGCGCCTTGAAGTGTCCTCTGCTCTTCTTGTTCGGTCAGTGCCATTACGCAGACGTGAGTGATGGATTGGAAGGAGTGCAAGAAGGCACTTCAGTACGCAGAGGTTCTCCTGGTTGGAGTGGAGGGAGGTCGCCTTTGCACTGCAGATTATTTACACGTCTGTATTTAACACTCATTGATTTACAAATAAAATGAAATGATCCTGAGACGGGGATCATAACCAATATGCTAGCCAATCGTGGAAGGCAAGGG
>NW_010202682.1:72759-81578 GCF_000695765.1 Mesitornis unicolor | reverse complement strand
AGAGTGTAGACAGATTTTATAGCAGTTTCAACTAATAAATGTAATTTTAAAAATTCTAAGCAATAATTTCTTTTTTTTGGCCGACAGTAACATTTTCCTATACAAATAATTATTTCATTAGGGAATTTTACTCTTTCTAAAATAAACAAAAAACCCCAACCTTATATAAGAATTTGAACCTTACAGGCAGGAAATAAAGATACTTTGACTTTTTGAAAGCCTTTAAGATTCAGGGAGTTAGTGATTTTTAATAAAAAGGAGAACAAGTAGAAATCGTAGAAAAAATTTAGTTTGGTTAGAAATGCAGGATTTTTCCTAAAACATTTAGGTGTTGATCTCTGAAGTGAGTATTTAAGAAATATTAAACAATATACGTGTTAATATAGGAAGTGATCTTAAAATATCTAGAATGCTTAAAGCATGAAAATTATTTGTGTTAAAATTAAATTAAACTTGTATTTTATAACGTTTAATCTTTAAGCAAGGTTAAATAGAATTTGCAGATCAAGTTTTAAAGTTGTAATAATGAAGAAATACGTGTACTATGCTTAACTCGAGTTATATGCTGTATGTAACCATACTCGGTGTTCTGAATGAGCACGTTTCACCCCAGTGGCCAGCAGATTCGTCAGGTGTTTAATTCCTAAGTTCTAATAGGCTGGTTCGATAGCCATGTATAAAGTTTCATGTTCTTGGTGTTGCAGGTAACGTACCATGCATAATGTGTAGCAAAAGTAATGGTGATTTTTCTCGTTTGGTTTGGTGTTGGATTTTGTTGTTGTTGTTGTTCATTATTATTTTATTTTGATCGTTTCAGCTACAGAGTTCCAACAAGCACTTAGGTGCTTACTGTGCTTCCCAAGAAGTATTTTATGGGAACATACATAGTTCCTTATTAAATATATTGCAGAACTAGCGGAGATCTTGCAGGTTCTCTACATTCCATTTCCTCTGTTATATCATTGCCAGGCCACAAGCATGTCTAAATCTCTTCTTGTTTTGCTGTCTGCTAAACAAAACGTATCAAGTGAACAGCTTGTGTTAATGTCGTGTTTTACAGTCAAGGATTATGACCCTTCATGGACATCTCTTTTCACTTCAGAATCTTGTAGGAGCAAGGTAGCACTCAAAAACAAGTTGGCATATAACAAATCATAATTCCCTATGTAGTTATTTTTACTTTAAAAGCTAACCAGTTGGTTATTAACTAGAGTAGTAACAACTTTTTTGTTAATATGCTTTATGGCTGTAAATGATCTGTGGTAAAAACGGATTGCGTTTTATTAATATTCTTAGCTTGATCTTAAAGCCTATCACAGAATCATCCTTCTTTTTCTCCAGCATGACGTCCTGTTGTACATCCTGTCACCTCTCAGTACACTACAATTGCAGGCAGTGTTGGGTAGTTCATCGGCGTACTTGTCAGAGCTCTGACAAGAGCTGATCCTAGGTCATTCTTGCTGATAAGTGAGGTAACTCTTCTAAGAGTTAAGCAAATCCATATTGCTTATGCAAATCCATGTGCGGTACTCTTATTGTCTTTATTAATTCCTCAGCAGGTGCACAAAATACATGCACAGTTACACACGTAAGAAGTATGCAGAAAGGAACTGAGCTTTTTCCGCTACAAACTGAGTGCC
The DNA here is from genome assembly GCF_000695765.1 of Mesitornis unicolor. Lineage (NCBI taxonomy): Eukaryota > Metazoa > Chordata > Aves > Mesitornithiformes > Mesitornithidae > Mesitornis > Mesitornis unicolor. The sequence continues at coordinate 79,938 of NW_010202682.1, read as the reverse complement.
TGGTAGATAGCTCAGAGATGACAAGACTGAACAGTCCCTTACTGCTTGTAGACGACAATACAAAAGCAAAAAGGGCTGAAGTTTTGTTGTTTAGACCCCACCGAGTATAGAGATTCTTTTCTCATCCTAATGCCTGTGAATATCTCGTTTATGTTGTTAATGCATTCTGAACTAAGGCGGTCACTTGTAGTTAGATTGGCAAGCCAGAGAAAAACTTTCAAGTTACCTGCTTAAAGAAACTCACAGTTAATTATACAAAACCTGTATTTTCACCCTCAGCTATCTTGTCCCTTATTTAAGATTTACCTTCACAGTTTATATAGTTACTTCCAGGCTTCCAGTCACCCTCAGAGTTTGGCTCTACACATGTTGGTATCATGCTTTTTCTCAGGATATGAGTAGCTGTTTAAAAGGTTGAAGAAAGTAATTAGTTTTAGGACTGAACTTGATAAGTTTGTGAATGAAGAAATACAGTCTTGGTTTCCTGAAGTAGCACCAGTCTGGATAAAAAGCTGTGGGAAGACTCCTTCAGGGCTGTGTTCTGTACTCCTCTGTTCATTTATGTATATATTCAAGCATACAATGGTTTCTAGTTTAAAATACTGTATAATTAGCAATTAGTTTGGCTTTGTATCACGGAGTCCTTTGCACGTCTTTGTTACCTGTATGCTGCCTTTGTGTTCAGCAGTTATAAAAATACTACTTGCCTCCTGGATGAAGTTCAGAATAAAATAAAAACAATCCTTGTAATACTTCAGTCATATGGTAAATGGCATTTGGGGGTAAATAGAGGAGACGACTGCAAGCTTTAATGGAAAAAGGATTTTTAAAAGGATTGTGTCAAACATGGTACAATAACTCTAAAATAAGAAAGGGGGTTAAAGATGCAAAAGTGAAAGAATGTGCTCTTACCTGTTGCCAAATGTTTTTTCATGTATGCATTACAGCTCTTTTTTGTAATGGTCAGTATTACCCTTATTGTGTACTGTTTACATGTCTGACTTCTTGTTTGGATTTTACTTGGTGATTTGGTATTAATTTTTAATGTGAAAGCACTTAGCATTAGGAGTTTGACATTTTGTCTGACCTTAATCACCAAGAGGATCATGAGAGGTTTATTCAGTGGGAAGAGAACTGTTACAGCTCTGACAGAAATGATGGGAAATAAGTAAACAGCCTTTTAAATCTTCACCAGAAATCAATAGAGTTTAAAGATGATGGACGTTGGTGTTTTTTGCTGCTTAAGGACTTCAACCTTTTACGGGAAAATATCTTCTCAAAGTGTCAGCATTTTTTTCCCCTAGCACAATGAATCACCGCTGCAAATAGAACACTCTGCATAGAGCACTTCATCATGATTATAAGGATGATGTTATAGATGTCTCTCTATGATAATGCAGGTGTTTTGTATTTTTACACGGAGAAATGCGGTGCTACTTCGTAACGTTGCTAATTAATGGATGGTGTAGGTCAGCAAACAACTCTGTGTGTTTGATAATATTTAAACTGATGAACTCATATCTTTATTCTGTCTCATCTGCTGTTTATAACTTGTTTCATTTTAGCTCTTTTCCCCATGTCAATAGAAATAGCTTTATTTAAGTGAGAGTTCTCAACTTCTTTTAATAACTGAGAATAAAAGCTACTCTAAGCTCATTGCATCAGCAGTCATTTGGAAATGGTGCAGGTTTTGAGCAGTTGCACAACAAATTGTATAGTTTTGCTTTTCATGAATGATTTATTAGACGCTAGGATGATACAGTATTTAGCAATATATCCACAAACAGCACTATTCAGACCCAAGTGTTCATACATTTGCATCATCATCAATCATTTGTTGTGCTGTTTGGGTTTTTATTATACAGTATTGGATTCCCTTTTAAAACAGCTAAGTGTACCGTAAATTATATTCAAATATAGTAAAGTTGCTGTTAAATAGTATTTGAGAACTTGACTTTCAAGCTTTCAGTTAATTTGTTTGCATCCTTATGCAGCCATTTACTCTGAATAAAGTGAAGGGGATTTAATTTTGATTTGTAGACAACCTTTTATATTGAAAATAACTGTAGCGACTGTAGTTTTATGCTAATACCTAAGTATGCCACATAGACCCTTAGACAAAATCGTCCCTTAAGACCACCTGATATGAAGTGATCTTTGATTTAAGGTTGCAGTACTTTGGCTACAACTGCGTTCAATGATTATTAAACTGGAGTTATTACACACAACTGATGGAATATTTTCAGTAGTTTATCTCAATTGATTAGTCCTATTGAGTGCAGAGTGGTGAAAAACATTTGAAGCGGTTCCTTCTTGTTTCTTGTGAAGCAGCCTGAGCCTCCCCCTGCGTTGCATTTCGCTTTGTGCTTTTCCTTGTGTTGTGTAGTGGTGGAGCTGTAATAAAGCGGGATCAGATTAACGGACCGTTTCTGCAGGGTGCTGAGAGATCTCACCTCGGTCAGCAAATCGCTTAAGCACGGGCTTATTTTTGAAGCGTGGCTGCAGTCTTCCTAAAATCATTGGGATTATTTACCTGCTTGAAGAGCGTGGGTGCGGGTTCAATGTGTGTTTATATTGTCTCTTGTTAGCCAGCAAACTCATTGCAGAGTACCCAAATTTGGGAATAGTGCAAGGAAGAGAATGACAATCTTCTTTATAGGACAACAGACAGACATTTTCCTATATTTGTTCCAGATTTTGATGGCAGTAGGTAGTCTTGCTTTCATTTAACTTAAAGCTAATCTCTAAGGTAGCAGAAATGGCACCAATATTCCAGGACTGAAACCTTCTTTTTGGATGACTTTGTTGTCTTGAAGTATAAATAGTAATTTTTAATAACTAATAACGCACATCAGAGCAGCACAGAAAAGCGAAATATGCGTATAACATGCCAGCTCTTTAGCTTATGTTAAGTAGTTTAGCTGATAGTGTCCTAGATTTGCCCTTGTCAAATGGGTAATTTTGCTTGCTTTGTGCTAGATTTTTATACGTTCAGGAAACTCTTGCTCTGTGGTGTCAGGCTGAAGTTTTGCCTGGAGTTCTTTTTCATTATTTTAAGAAGCAAGGCATGGATCCCTGACTCTTTCAGAGCCAGAAGTTTGGGCTTCTTTGGAGGTTTTCCCTGAATAGCAAGCATTTTTCAACCTCCCAGAATCATATACTTGTTAGCGTTTTAATATCTGCAGTGTATTTATGGGTTTTCGTTGCTAGCCTCTTTTTACGATTTCATGCAGTTTTACTAAGGATGAGTAAGCTTTCTCTGGATGGATTAACCATTGACTGCCTCGGTAGCAAACAGCAAACTTTCTTTTTCTCGGTGTATTTATTTTTTCCCCTTTTTACATCCAGTTATGAAGATTGTGCTCTCTTAAAAAATCTCACCTTCTTTGGCCTGGAGGTTCAGAATTTTTATTTGGCTTATCTTTATAATAGGGGCATGGTGAGATGATGACCAAAAGATTGTGTTACGGTGGCTTAATTGCTCAGCACCTGAGGTATAGCAATCTGTTATCTGAGAATTTCTGTCCTGTGTGAACGTGAAGTAAAAACATGTGTGAACGCTTGCCACCTCTGCGCGGAATGTGAGAGAGATGCAGTTACCTCTGTTTGCGAGAGATTCATTCAGAAGAGGAGCATGTGAAGAAAGGCCGCACGCCTGAAATGGAGACCTTGTCTTGCCTCTTTGGTTAGCCCTGGGAATGAGCGCTGAGACGGGACCTGATTGATCGCCATAAATATGTATGGAGGAAGGGAAGGGCCGGGGCTAAAAATGCTGGGGAGGTAAAAGAGCTTTTAAAACTAAGGATGTTGTTGGCAGAGGAACAAATGGATGTGGCTGTCAATAACCTTCGGCTAGAAATTCAAAAATGGTTTCTGCATCCAAAGAGCGAGGTTCCAGAACAACCTCCCAGAGGGGGAATTATGGAGGGAAAATTATTAACAGATTTTAAAATGAAGTTTGAGTGAATTATAAAAGGATTAAGTGACGTGGTTGCCTGTATTGGTGAGGAACTGTACTTGGCATCCACAAGGTTCCTTCTGTATTTTAGGCCTTTTTATATAATTTAACTGTTCTTAAACACAAGTGAATCATATAGACGTTAATTTTACATTTATCTTTCAAAATCTTGTGTTAATGCCTGTGAATCTATAAATACAAGCTGTAACTAATCAGTTTTTGGTCTCATTTTTCTGTCTAAAAATGAAACTTGAAAATTATCTCTAACTCAAAGACTTTCAGGTTGGAGAGAAAAAGACGGTAGGACTTCCTCAGAAGGTAATCGTGTTTCTGCAGATAGAACATCCTCGCTGGGTTAGCTGGAAAAATGCAACTGGCTGGCATTATATTTTCACCGCCTGTCTTACTTTCTAAGCTACTGTCGGTGATTGCCTTTTGCAAGAGGAGTAGATACAGTTGGTCAAAAGAGGATTTTATTGCTCTGTGCTCTGTAATGTCAGTCGAGTTCAGTTTGAAAATGCTGTTCCTGTTCTCCAGTGCACCCCCCAGGTAACTGCGATGCTAAGCATCTCCAGGAGATGACTGTGCTGCCTCATCTTCCCTTTGCGAGGAAAGACAGACTGAAAAAAAGCAGAGTCTGCATCTGCAGTGAGTTTCTGCTTGCTGCTTCTCTAGTAATGAATGTGTGGATAGAAGCGAGAGATTGGGTGCAGTTCCTGTAGTGTTACATAGGATGTTTGGTCTGCTGGTTTTTTTTCCTCTGTCATCTCAGATTTTTGTTAAGCTGGAAGCCTGCTTCTTCTGCACTAGAAACTGTGTTTTATGTGTGGAGTATGTAAGAGGGTCTGACTCTTGCTGGTCTCCTGGTTGAAATAATTTAACTATTAATTTATAATGTAATGCTTGTTATATCATTGCTTGCCTTATTAGTGATTTGTTAAGGTAGTTTTTAGATGTCTTTAGAATGCATATGTATTGTGTGTGCTTGTCATTAGAAGACACCAAGACTGCTTTGATGCACAGTTAGATTCAGTGTTATAGAGGAAGGCGACTGAAAAAGTAGCAAAGTGTTGACCCTTCTTCATTTTAATTTTTTTAAATATTAATTGGCAACACATTTTTGATTGATCCCTGGATTTAATAGAATTAAGAAAATGAAGCAAAAGCTATCTGAAAGGACCGACAGAGCAATACGTTTCGTGAATGATGGAGTTGTAATCTATGATGTCGACACTCCAAGTGACAGAGTGAACGTTAATGCTTACTGCAGTGGTGTTGGAGGTCCCGATCGTTTGTCAGCGAGCTGCTGTAATACATGCAGTACATCTTCATTAAATAGGCATACAGCAAGCAGCTCCGTGTTTCCGGATGAGCTGTGGCCGGGCCACAATTAACCTTTTGAACCTGGATTTGTAACAGAATGTAAAATCAGCTTAGGTTATCAATTACAGTCACACTCAATTGATAGTTGCCCAAAGAGGGTTTCTTATGAAGAGAAAGACATCATAATTTGCTCATTTCCTCAGAAAGCAGCACAAGTACTTACAGCTCATTAAATAATAAACATAAGTAATATCTAATTCATAACTTTAATATCACCTTATTTTGGTGCATTATACGCAGAAGGTCATGGGCAGTACTGTGTCGTTAACAAGGCTTGAAAATAAATTTCTTCTAAACCTGAATTAGGAAATGCTTTATGAAAAGAAATCCACATTTTTTTAAATGAGATACTTTTATCAGTGTTTTCATACATTAATATGAACGTTTTGATCTCTACGGCAAATGCTTAACAATTCGGTCTGTGGAAAACCAGTTTTACAGCCTTTAGAGACTTCAGAGTCCATGTATTTGTTGTAGCTTTTAAACAAAATTGTGAATTAAAACCCAGTGTTTTGTATTATTGTCCTTCAGGTCTGTTACCCGTCCTCAGATAAAATTAATTCTTTTTATTTCTATTGGCACTCAATGATAATGCTTTATAGCTGCTTACTTTGTTATATCCAAAGCAAATTATGTTCTAGTTAGATTTACATTTTTATTGTTATACAGTGCTGTATGAACACGCAGAGTGTTTTTAAGAAAAGTTTTAACGTTTGTTTTCTGTATAATACACTTCATTCATCATAAAAACGAATGAGGCTATCAGGCGAGGACTGACTGCTTTTTCTTAGGGTGATTGCTGCTGTCACCAGTGTTTTACAGATCTGGAAGGATTTGCGTTTAAGAGCAGTTTTTCATTATTATTCTATGACTATGGACAGTAATTTATCTGTTCACCCCTGCAATATCTTATGATAGAGAAAAAAATCCTATTACGTGTCCATAATATATAGAAGATTTTTAGTATGCGCTTTAGTAATTCTTATTTGCTCTTTTCTCTTGTTAGTACTGAAAATTTGATTTCAAAACCCACTTAAACAAGTAAACACAGAATTACTAGAATATGTCATCTTTGAAAGGCAATAAATGTTACTTTCTTGAGAAGACTTGTAACATACTTCTGGTCTTTCTTTACCTACTGATAATGCCCATATTCCATGCAAGAGCACTCTTTTTTTACACTTTCCTTAATCTTTTTCCTTACTTCCTTTTCTGTCAGGATGGATTTATGAACTGGTTTATAGATACTTGGGTCATATATTTAATTAAGGCTGTCCATCAGCAAACAAGCAAGGGGCCTTTAGGAGACCATTCGTCCTCACAAGAAAGAAGCCTTGTCAAGTTGTTTGGGTTGGTTTTTTTACCAGCCCACAATTTAAACAGTCTTATTTAAAAAATAATGTGGACCTTGTGAGGAGGAGGAGTACTCAGTATCCATTGTACCTGAATTCAGAATGTTACATTTCTTTCTGTAGAAAGTCGTGTTACTTTCAAGTAACATAAGGTTTACTTAAAAAAAAAACAAAAACCAACCAAAAAACCCTACAAACCAGAAAATGGTTCCAGTTTCTTTTTTAGCTTTTGCAGACTCAAGCTCAAAATCGTGGATAAACAGGATTCCTTGACGTGCCTTTCTTTCCCCCCACATCTTAATTAGGAAAAGGGAAGAATTTTTCTAGAAGTATAAGTGTGTAAAATACAAACTAGGCATCCATATCTGAACAATATTTTCTGTATCATGCTCTTGCTCAATGTTTTGCTGCTTATTTAAGATACATTAATGGAAAAGCGCATTGACTCCATTTTTTGAAGCAATGAGCATTATTAATGCCATGGAA
>NW_010202682.1:56745-72728 GCF_000695765.1 Mesitornis unicolor | reverse complement strand
CAGGAATTTAGCACACTTGAAAATCAGATTGCTTAATAATAGGATCTCTTCTCTTGCATTTGAGAACCTAAAAATTCTTTAATTCTCAGATTTATCATTTCAGGCTCTTAAAGTTCATTTCTTTCCTCAATCTGAGGGTGATTTATGGTTGCTCTGTTATAGATGGAATAGTTTCATCTTTCAAACTTGCTGCATTTCCTCTAGCACTTCTATCACTTATGACTTTGATTTTCAAACTAAAGGCAAGATAAAATGAATGTGCGTGTGTAGAACTCTCAGCTGGACCCACCCACAGGTGTCTGAAACATTACAGTTCTCAGAGTTTAATGAATGCTTATTGTGCTCAGCATAGCACAGAATGCGCTGGGGAGCGTTTTGTGCGGCTGCGCATGCGTTCACTTCTGAGAACAGCGTGCTAGATTTTTTCTCTACTTGCTCTTTCACAATGGACTTTCAATCCTAAGTCATAATGGGGAGGATGTTTGAAGTACACTTACTAGTGTGGTTAAAAAAAGTAGTGTTCTATTGTAGAAGACAGCTGTGGAAAAGTCACAGGAGAGTGTGGTGTTTGTAAATTGTCCCCTTCGGATATGCGGCTGACTTCAGTGCACATTTAGAGAAGCACAAACTTGGTATAACCTGAACAAATCTTGGTGATATTTGAGGGTTCGTTGAGTTGTGGAGATCAGATTAAAACCCCATCACGCGGATTTTTACTGAATGTGCAAGTTCCCCTGTTCACAATGTCTGCTTTCTAGTGTTCTCTGTTACATTCATGTCTTCAAAAGCTGTATTTCTATGCACTTAAAAATCCCTTCACTCTGATTCTGGTATCAATAGCTCAAGTTACGGGCTGTCTTTTTTTCTTGTTCCAAAGGAATGTTGGGTCTGCTTTAAGATGTTCTTTATCTGTCCCCTAGGCTGGATGATGGCTTCAGTGGATGTATGTATTACCCAGCATTAAATGTAGGAGTAACTGTGGCAGACATAAGCACGTACCTTTGTATTCTCTGATTTCATCCTTTCATTATAATCCCGGTGGTGTAGTGGAGGAATAAATATGTTTTGTAAGCAGGCTATTTTCTATATTCACGTAGTTGGCACACGTGGGGAATGCATGCAGGCAGAACTGACACACCTGCATGCTTGGGTGTGCAATTCTAGCACGGCTGTTTCCTAGTTTGTGTTTTCCTTTAGATTCCAAATTGCAAATAGGTGCAAATAATGATCTTAATGTAGAAGACCTGAGTAACTATGTAGGAGGAAATACCCTTCCCTTCACTGTGGTTTGATGGTTTTAGTTTGTTCTAAGCGAAAGGCAAGAATCTGCAACAGGGTATTTTAGTCTGCAATTGTGAAACAGTGTCCGAAGGCACGGGTGGATAGCGGATGCTTGAGTGTTTCCGGCTATGGTGAAGGATGCTGAAAGCAGCTCTGTGTTAGTGTTAGGTGAGGGTGACTGTTTCTTTCCTGTCTGTACTGAATTGTGCAGAGAAACGTGTCTAAGAAAGCTGTGATAATGAGCGGTACAGTAGAGAGAGGTGATTTATGATACCTGGTTCTGACAGCTATAGTGCTGAGATTCCCAGGGTATCTGATCACTGCATTAGCATGCTGACAGCTCAGCATTTAGGACATTATGGTAATTTATCCTGCATACGCTGTCACCTGCACTGTCAGAGTTTCTTTTTAATGATGGTATAACTATTTTGTTTGTTTGTACTGCATTCTTTTCATTTGGCTAATGTCTTCTCATTAGATTGTACCTAGTAAATGAGAGTAATTAAGTGTTTCCTATAGCTCAGATGCAATGATTAAGTTGCAGAGTTGGTGCTGATTATGTTTTGTCATTTATCTCTATTAATCTGAGAATAATCCAGATGATAAACACACGTAATTTCGTAGCTAATGTTCAATAGATGAAATTTATAGCTTCTCAATGGAGCCAACCAGTAAGTGTGTATTTATATATGAATAGCAAGCTATTGTACTCGTATTTCTGTTAAATAAACATAGAATTATCTGTGCAACTAAGGGAAAAACCAGAACATCTAGTGAATATAGAGGTTTTCACATTTCTAAATTTGTATATGGGAAACTACTATTCGTAATTCACAGTTAAGTGACTTTTTATTGTCTTCTCAATTATCTACAGGGAATCCTGTGGTGATGTTTTAAAACATTTTTCCTACAGTTGTCCGTATTGGTTACTATAAATTCTAGAATACAAAACTCATCTCTATTAGCAAAATGCAGTTTTCATACAAACACTTTCAAATTGGAGTACTCGGTTTAAAAGAGAAAAAAAACCCAAAACCACCCTATAGTGATATATCAAACTGGGCACCCCACATCAGTTTGTAAATCTTTGTTTAACTTTCAAGCTGCATATAGAGATAGGAGAGAAGCTCAAGAGTTTGTTTTCTTCAAGATAAGAAGTTGAAATAGTAAAATGTTGATACAAATAATAGTGACAAGACTAAGTTTCAGAACACCCTGAGTTGTTTGATCACATTCCTTTGTTTTCCTGGCTCTGTAAACTTCCTAGCACATTACGCTATTTTTTCAAAGTACGTAACGTGAGGAAGGCAGACAGCACAGCCCTGTAATTGTTTGGCTTTTAGACGTCAAAATTCTGATAGCTTTCAAAAGTAGCAAGTTTTGTGTGTTACCAGTTAATAACCTGCTTTAAAACGTAGACCTTGCAGTTATGATAGATGTTGAAGGAAAGACCCTAGATAGTTTGTGTTTGGTGTTAAATATAGAAAGATATAAATAAATGAGCTGGACAGTTTTTAAGATACACGTGCTGCGCTGTATTTCTGCCTCATGTAGGAGTGTTATCTTTGTCCGTACGGCGTCTGAAACGGTTATGTTTTGACAAGCGTTATTTAATAAGCTGGAGTTGCAACCAGTAGCCCTTTGTTGCACGCTTTGTTCAGTCTTGTCCTTTACAGCAGGATTACCAAACATACAGTTGCATTTGGGTTTGGAATGCTTCTCTGATGTGGACAACTGTTTCTTCCTTGTTGTTTTTCACTGAAAGAATTACTGAAAGAATAACTTAAATAATTCCCCTTTTTCCTGGGGAAACCTGGGGAAACCTCTCCTCAGATAGCATGGTAAGAGTGGGTTTTGTTGGTTATTTAAGCTCAGGAAGCAGCCTCCCCCAATGGCACTCGGGCTCTTTTGCCCTCCTAGGTGCACCCAGGGCACTGCCTGTCCGGTGCAGGCACATTTCAGCCCTAACCGCATGTGGGGTTGTGCAGCTAGATCTGAAAGAGTTATTTTCTGTCCGGAATTACTTTTCTTAATACTGTGAAGACTGGTCAGTAAAATCGCGCAGATTTCTCACTTGTCCCTGTTTTGAGGTGCTGCCACCCTTGCCAGTTGAAGAGAGGGAGATGGTAGGTTTGGGGCTCTAGGAAGGAAGAGGGCACAGAGGGAGTTGGACATAGAAAGTTATGGTGAAATGGAGCAAGGTTGCAAAGAGAGCTGAAATGTGCTGAAGCCAGAGAGGTAGAGGGTCTGAAATGGGCAGTCCAGCATTAGTCCGTAAATTTAAGGGATTTTTTTCAGTCTGTGCACGTTCATTAGACTTGCTCAGAGTTTTCCAGTATGTCTTTTAGGAGAGCATGCAGTTAGTTAGAGGATTCAGCTCTCATTTATTCATCGATAAAATTGTGTTACTCATACAACTAAGTAGAGTGGTAGCATGAAATGCACGTTAATTATATCCAATTGTTGTTCATTAGCAATTATTTTCTTCCTATGAACATAGGCTTTAGGGCATCGGCATTCTTTCTGGAAAAGCAAATACTCTGTTCAGTTTATGTGGGTCAGTTCTAGAGTAGCTGCTTAAAATCCCATGTACTGAATTCTGTTATCTTTTCTCTTGGGTGGCTCAGGGAAAACAGTTGAAGCAGCCAGTGATGGCTGCTGGGCTTTCATTTCTTTGTGACTGGTAAATGAAACACATGCAGCCTCACCAAACTACATGACTAATGACAACCTCCAGTGGCTCCTGCAATCAAAGATTAATTTGCTTTATCAAGTTTAAAGAATAGTAGGTGATAAATCATGTCAGAAAGGAATAATCAGTGGCAGGCTGATGTTCTTTGCACATTGGAGGACAGGTGCAATAGAGGATCCGTCTGCCATAGACCGTTCATTTTCTTCTCATGCTGTTGTTTTAATTTTTATTTTGCTGATTTTTACGTCAGTCAGGATGCATTGTCAACTAATACTTCTGGCTAAAATACGTAATACTGGCATGTAGCTCTAAAATGAAATACTTGTTTAGAGTCTATCACTTGACGTCAAAATCTTTTCCACTTAATTCCTTTAATAATTGATAGATACATTTCATTCCCATTGCTTTTGCTGTCTTGGAGCACAGTTTAATATGGACAGGAATAAAAATGTGCTGTACATATCTAGCGCATACATAATACATTTCTTCTCCTTCCTGTTGATTCCTGTTTAGCTAGATCTTTTCTCTTATTCTGCCTGTGGGAGATGTATAACGTTAGTCCTAGCAGTTACTCTGCTGCCGCTGCTTTTGTTTCGCGTGTTGGCCTCTTAAATGGAAAACTGATGATGCTGGGCAATTAAGACCTGACCCTCCGTGGGACTCTGTACCATCTACTCTTATCACAGCTAACAGCACAGCGCAGAAGGTGATCATGTTGCAGGATGGAGTTCTACATGGTTCTCACTTAATGAAGTGATTCAGAGACAGCATCTCTGTCACATTTGTAGTTACTGAATATAATAATTCCCATAAAACCTGGTTTAAAAAATTATACCAAGATTAGGGCACCTTTAAGTGTGTAAGGCTATCTATAGTATATCATTATAGTATTACATTACATAGTGTGACACTGACTCTGACCTGCATTTAACAGTGAATTGTGTTGTACAGAAAGCAACGAGTGCAGCTGTTTATTTTTCATGGAAAACACTGATATCCTTTGCTGACTGAACACTCTGGCTGCACAATTGATGGTTGACCATTTTCAGTCTCTTATTTCAGTTAAACCATGGCCCGATCAGATATTTGGCAATAATGTGTTTAAAAGCAATGGAATTGTGTGGATTCTGTAAACTTCCTTGACGCATAGAAACGGTACCTTTACCATAATATGCGAGCCCTCTAGTGGCGTTCTCCGCGCTGAAAGTTTAGATAGCGAATCGTGTACAGGAGTGCCCATGCTTAGATAGGAGATCTGAGAGCAGAACAGTCTGGCACAGGGTGGCTTCTCTCCGGCTCCAGTAGTTGGACCTTTTGTACACAGCAAATGGGCTCATTAGGACCCACCTATCCCAGTTTGATCATATTTCTATCAAAAGATGCAGCACCTGCTGTGCAGGTGTTAAAAGCTATGTTACATAAAGATTAAAAGATTTTTTTAAAACCCAACCAATTTCTTGTGAAATAAAAGAAAAAATTGTGCACAAAGACTGAGCGTGACAAAAGTAGATTTTAAGTAAGCCGTTACCAACTTAATGTAGCTTCTGGGGGTACATAGTCTACAGGCAGCGCTGTTAAATATGGTTTCATTAGAGTGTCACAGTCAAGTCCCTGACTTCCTTCCCTTACGCTGAATTTGTGTGCCGGTGATCTCTTGGTTGTAAAGACTGAATAGTGAGAAAGAGAGTAGCAGGAGGGGTTATGTGCCACGTTGTCCTGGTAGGTCTGTCTTTTCCCTGTACCGTCTGGAGACTGGTACCTGCGTTCTGGCTTGGGCACTGGCACTCAGCAGACTGATGCTGATTCCCAGGTCCTGTGAACTGTCTTGGAAGAATTAAAGCAGGGACATACAGGGGAGTCCTGAAAGTACAGCTATTCCAAAACTGGCCTGCCTCACCTTTCATTTTATTTCCTTTCATTTTATTCTTAGTAATGCAGACTTCTGAAGTGATAACAGCAATACCGCTTCAATTCCTTTTTGCCATTCTGGTGATGCTAGAAAGCTGAAAAATACAGGTTAATCCTCCAGTAAAATCTTCCTGCTTGTGAATCTGCCTATAAAGTGGGGAGGGGGGGAAAAAACACCGCTTTTTACTTATTTGTGTGTCTCTTCAATTACTAAAACCAATGTATTAACACTTTTAATCTGGCTCTCTTAATTTTTAATGTAAAGGTTTAACACATAAATCGGGACTAAAACTTAAAATGGAATTAAATTTAAGTTAAAATGAGTGATTTAAACTTAAAATTCATAATGGTTAAGACAGAATGACCTTAAAAGTACGTGTTATAAGAAAATGGAAGGGTCTGAGTGAATGGGGATGTGTCTCCCCAGTGCTGAGCAGAGGGAAGGCTCACCTGCATCGACTCTGCCCAGTGCAGCCCAGCACGCTGCTGTCTTTGTGCCAGGAGGGCACAGAGCTGGCTCATGGACAGTTCGTTTAAAAGGCATTCAGGTGCTAAGGTAAGAAGTGTCTGTCAAGCCGTTTTAAATTAGCTTGTGATTCTGATGGGAAGGAGAAAAGAATACTTGAAAATCTTTCTTTAAAAGCAGAGTCCTCTGGTAGCTGCAGTCACAGGGACTGCTGGGCGCCAGCTATAGCGCTCTGCGGTACGGCGTGCCACTACTGTTCATCTCCATCACTTCATACTCCATAGCTCAGTGTCTTTTCTTACTCTGGGGTTTAAAGTGCCATGCACACCTAGAGTTCATAAAGCTGGAATTGAGATAATTGTGGTTATACCTGTTTTACTGTGATGTTAGACATAAGTCACGTCTTGGCTCCTTTTTAATATAAGGGTGAATAGATATCTGGGAATAGATTTAGGGAGAAGGATCTGGGAGATCTGGGAAAAATATCCCCCTCTGATTTTAATCTGTAGTTCTGTAACTAAAATGGCAGAATTAAGATACTTCATAAATTTCTTTCAGCAGTTCTTAGGCATATAACCCATCATAGCAGCACTATCTTCCTGGAAAAAAATCTCTAGCTGTCTTCAAGTTGGTAACAGATGAGTGAAGATAGGTAATAAATAATAGTATGGAAACGCTTCTTGTTTGAACATATTTTGCCAAAAGCACTGAATATGAAGTTGGGTGAGAGAAAGGAGAAACATTTTCCAAGTATTACTGACATACTTTATGATGACTTAGTGGAACACCTTACGGCCAACTGTCTCCTTTATTCACAGATGTTCTAAAGCTGTCAGAGCTCTGTTTCTCTCATACAACAAAGTCAAGAGCTAATTCACTGTTAATTGTTGAATGTTCCTCTTTATAGTATCTAGAATCGCCACAGGAGCCACGTGGCTTCCTTAGCTTGTATACGGTGTGTTAAAAGAATGAGTGACTCTGACAACCTCAATATTTAAAGCAGTGTTTGTATGTGGATCACATCTTATATGTGGAGTGCTTGGATTGGGAAGGTTTGGGGTCCTTTTTCTTGTTATGAAAATATGTATTTCAGTTAAAACAAAAATGCAAATAAACATTTTCTCCGGAGTGCCTGGTTCAGGTTTGTGTTAGATTTGGTCGGTATCTTGTGTACCAGCGTGTGATTTTCATACCTAACTGGATAAGTAGAAGGCAGAGCAAGTAGTTCATCTTCGTGCATCTGAGCAGTGAAAGCAATGATAGACCTGGCTCCGTGGTGACTGTTACCTTGTGTGTGTTTTCCATCTCCTGAAATCAAATTTGCAGAACGTACAGCGTTCAAGCTGTACTTTGTATTTCGTTAGATATGCAGGTCCTCCCAAAACTGTTTTTATCAGACTATTCGGAGGTCTTCCTAACACTTGCTTTTGTGTGCTTATAGAGTAATTATTATTAAGGTTGTCCTGGGTGGATCTGTTTCACATACAGGAATACATTTTTAAAGTACTCTTCTCAGACTTAAATGCGCTTTTGTTAAAGAGCATCGGAAGGCAAACAGCTGTCTGTCTTCTGCCGTTTGCCATTCTTCTGAAGCAAGGAGGAACAAACCCCTAGTATTTCTGTGATCTGTTCCACATTGGCTTCAGCTGTAACTCCTTTGTTGGAAGAGTCGGTAGTTGGCATCAATTTGGATCAAAAGAACTGCAGTTAGGAAGGCCATGAGGAAGGTTCCCTATTATTTCTCCAGAGCATTCTCACTACTGACGAGTTGTTTCTTGAGGCATGTAGCTCTATTGAGAAAGAAGTCTTCTGGGAACAAAAGTTTTATTTCTGAAGCAGGGTTGGTTTTTTTATCAATTTAAGTATTAAATTATTTGTATGGATATCATCTTCACAATAATGCAGTTTATCACAAGATGTGTAGAAACTTTTGTACGTAAGTTGATATAAAATCATATTATTATTTTAGATTTTGTAGGAGTATGCACAGGAACTGATGATGTAAATAGCACTGATATATTAGACCATCTTTGAATGAGCTCTTAACAGCACAAGTACATGTAATGCATTTAATAACCAATTCTAATCTGCTGAATAGCAATAACATTTAGAATATTATTTAGATTTGTATGCAGTCATCTAAATGTATGTGCTGTTGGAGTTAAAAAACCAGTTTTGCAATATCCCTTAAGATAGGCGTGAGTCAGCACCTGATAGTTCACCTTACCACACATCTTTGCTTCTGAAGTGTTTCAGATTCTCTGACTGTAGAGCACAGCCGTGTCTGACAGCATTCTGTTATCTGTCACATTTGCATAGATTTGATTATCGTGTTTGCTTAAGAGGTCAGCAAAACAAACCAAAACCTTGCTCTGTATGTTATTAAAGACCATTACTATCAGTCATACTGTAAAAGGCTGGCATTACACGAGGGGCTGCGTGCAGGATGTGGATGATACGGCCGCGCTGCCAAGTCGTGCAGGACTCGTGGATACGCGTGCGGCATCCGGCTGTTGTAGGTGCTGCCTCTCAGATCGGCTGGTGTTGCCTCATAACTCACTAACGCGACCCAGGGTGTGTTTTGCTGTATTCGCCCTAGTGTGCCATTCCAATGTTGGGTGGGATGGCCTTTTTCTCTTTAAGTTCTGTATTTTTCCCTCTTAGCCTGTGTGATAGCCCGTGTTTCTCCAGACAGTTCAGGCTCTGCGTTTTTCTGTGTACAACTTCAGGGTGTCACCCATTCTTTCAGAAGACTTTAACATCACAGGCTGAAGTCTGAGACTTCCCACATGTCACTGAGAATAACAATTGATCGAGATACTTGACCAATCTTGACTGATCAGTTTCATTAGTTTTTATTAGCTTGGTAAGCTTTTCAGTACGCATACTCGTGTAACTATATTTCTGTGCCCTGCTGGTGAACCAGAGTTGGATCTGTTTCTGTGTTATCTGAACAGTGTGTTTGTGTTTGAAATGCCTTAACTTATAGTATGCTCTGTCAAATTTTGGCTACATTTATAGTTGCTTAATCTCAACAAAAGCTTGATTTTGACAACTGTCTCTTCAAAATACACCTCTCAAATACTTTGTGTTCGTCGGTTGGGCCACGTCGCTCCTTTCTCCTAAGCTCTTGCTTGATTCCAGTGTCCTGTGATAGAACTTCAATTCTTGTGTGAAGCTAGGAGTTGTTGAATTTTCAGCATCTCAGTATCACTATTTATTTTTGTCTTTAAATATATCTGAAAGTTCTCTTGAACCAAGCTGGTTTTTTTGAGAGTCTTTTTAAATTCTCCGTTCTTTGCAGTGCTTTCCAGGCACCCTGTTACGCAAAGGACCCTCTCCTGGTATAGACAAACCAGGCTCCATTCACTCTTTTTCCTCTACTGTCTTAAAATTGCACCTGCATTTCATCCCCGCAAGTAAAGAGACTAACGTGAATTAGGAAACCATGAGCTTTGCTTGTTGTCTTCTTAAACCTCCTTTTTGTCTGCTTTAGATAGATGTCTTTGTCTTGATATTTTAATGTGACGTGCAAAATACAAGAAAACTCATATTACCAAAGTAAACCTTTGGTTACCATAGGGAAAGGTGGCCCTAGGATTAAGGGAGTAGAAAAGTGTTTAGAAACTGCCTCCCGTCTCATTTTGCATCAGGCAATGCTCAGTGAGACTGAAAGATCTGCCCCACAGCATCTCCATTCAAAGTGATTGATAGTCGTGGTGGTGGTGTGCTTGGTGAGGAATGCACAATCATGCAGCGCCTTTACTAATGTGTCACAGGTTATTATCTTAAAATTGAATACCAGTATTTTAAATGGCTTTATTTATTAGCAGGGAGTTAAGGCTTAGTTTTATGCTCAATTAAAGATCTGGCATTTTGGATCTACAGCAATGAGAAAAAGTAGCGTGAGCAAAGCAAAACCAAAGCCACAGATGTTATAAAAATAACTGTGAGCGGAGGAAATTAATATTAGAACGGCACATTTTAAATTTAGATGCATGATGATGCAGAGACAGTTAAAAAGAATGTAATGCTTAGTTTAATGATTTATGAAACAATCAAATTGTAAGGAACAAATGTATGAAAATAGTTTAGCACTTCAGCCTGAATAGAATGCCATACAAACGTGAAAGAAGAGTGCACCTCAAGATCTGTGCAGATCAGCTATGGCTGCTAGGCCAGCCACGAAGGAACATATTTAAGAGCAATTGAATTAGTTTAACAGACACATAGAGATTCAAAGCATTTCTTGGAGAGATACTTGATGAAAGAAGTCTGCGGGGTTTTTTTGTTTTATATCTGTTTCAACCATAAAAGGCTTTCCCAAAGCTCTGATATTTAGTTTAATTAAAAATACAAATCCTGATTGTCATTATATGTGATGGAGAATTATTGTTTTATATTACACTAATATGTTGCAATTATTATTGAAAACCTTTCCCAATTTCTAGATTCAGGAATAAATCAGTGTTACCGTGTTAATTGAAAAAACGGTGATCCCTTGTTTCCTGGAGGTAGCTTGAAGGGCGTACTTAAAAATGCATTTTATTTTAGAAATGCTTTTCAACGGAACTGCTAAGGCCAATTTCTGTTTTGTTGCTACATTTTATGTTTACTATGTAAATGTGTAGGAAAGTCTTAAAAAGTCACCCTTTGTTTAATCTCGCGTGTAGCCCCTGTTTCGTACTCGGCTGTTTAATAAAAGGGTCAGATTTTATTTATGTGGTTAAGCAGAACATAAATACAGACGTTTCACATGATGTACCATGTAAATGTAAGCCTTTGTAGTTACAAGTTTTTGTAGCTGGAGAATTGTTTTAAAAGGCATGTAATTTATTAGCTATCAGTAGCTGCTTTATTGCCTTGCCGCGCTGCAGTAATAAATAAAAGAAAGTGAGCTGATTTTACAAATGGCACACAAGGTGCACATTTTGTGAAAAAAAGTCTTTTTTTAAAGAATTGGCATTAAATCCTTTTTTTGTGATGACAGAGAGGCTAAGAGTGCAAACTGTATTTTCTGTTTATCGAAAACAGAGTCTCTTTTTCTCGAGGGCATTTTTTCCTATGATCATCAAGGGATTTCAAAAGCAATAAAGTGTGGAATCATTGTTCGACTTGAACAGTATTAAAACTTAGGTTTTAATTTCAGTGAAGTAATAAGATTTGAACCTGTCTCACATTACAGCACTGTAAGGCATTTAGCAATTGTATTTTAAAGGAGGTTTTTAAAATGCAGCTCACTTGTAAGCTAACTGTCTGTCTAGTAATTAATAGTTTCTCTTCAGCAGAGGCTGTTGCGAATCATAGTAAGAAATCTCAGTTTTGTTAATAACAAATTATGATAATTGTAAGGATGTTAAATTCCTAATTAGTTTAAGCCTACAATATTTTTTGCCCCTTTCTGAGATTGGTTTTCAAATGAAGACAAAAAGGTAGGGACTGAAGGTTTCCAGAAGATCTTCACCTTAGAATTAGAAAGAAATTATCCACATTTATCTGTAAATTTCAAGAAACTTTATTCCTTGGTTAAGAGTGTACATCAGCTTCCTGCTAAGAACTGGTGAAGTATCTGATCTGTAAACGTAATTTATATCATTAGTGCAATTCCTTTTCAGAATTGTGTGTTCTTGTGGCCGTTCTCGTTTCTGTACTGACGCAGTGAGCTCCAGGATACTAGAGCTCCCTGTGCACGTTTTTGCACAGATATTCTAGGGGTTTAAAATGTAAATATTTCCTTGGGTTAATTAAGAAAATGTTGACTGATGGGGGATTAGCAATCACCGTACGTTGTAGCTGGAAGTGAGCACGTCTGATTTTGGAGGAGGGCAGGTTTATACACAGGTGCGTGTTCGGAGCGGCCATCAGTGTCTAACACTGGAGTGGTGAGCTATGACCTTCCGTGATGATTTTGAACGGTAACTGCCTCCATTAGCCATCAGGTTTGTTTCTTTATTTTAGTAGATGGCCTGGACTGTAAATATTAGAGGATCTAAAATAAATCAACATATTATCCTAAGGATACAAAACGTAAGAGCTGTTTGTGGTTAGGAACCTTTGACAGATAGTTTGGATGAGGCAGATGATTGCCCGCCTCTTGTGTCTGGCTTCCATTGCTGTGCCTGCAGGCAGTTTAGTGTTATAGTTGTATATTGATGTCAGGGTTACTACTGAGTGGCTAGCAATGACAGATGTCTATAATTACAGGCAATGCTTCCAGTATTTCAGAAGAGCCAGCCTATGTTGAACAATTATCTTATTTCTGGCTTGCCAAAGAGGGTTGTTCAAATTGCTGGTATTAGCTGTGGTGGCTGTAACACCTCTCCTTATGCTGTGGGATAAATGTGCAAAGCACGCTCATGGTCAACCCCAGTGCAAAACCTTTTTAAAATACGTGGTACCGCCGAATTTCATGTGCTTAAAGCTTGATCCTGAGAGATGTGGAACACCTGCAGCTGTGTTAGTCAGTGCAATGAAATAGTTTATGATACAGAAATTCTAGAGCTATAATAAGTAGCTATGATTTTTATTACTTCTTTTTAAGTGCCAAACTAATGTCGATGCTTTAGCATTGAGGTTTATTGTACGTAAGGATACTGAGTAGGCTACTCGTTTAGATACAATTAAGCAACTCAAATTAGCTGGACACTTTTAATAGTTACAGGGGTAAGTAAGAGTGTTGATTGCTGCTACTGAAGTACCTGTGATATTTTGTCTTTGGGAATTTTCTGACTGGCACAGATCTACTCTGGTAATCCGTACAGTATTGGTTCACTTCAATCATTAGAGGATTTTAAAGCAGCATTTTGGCTTCTTGTTAAGCAAATACCTGAGTGCAAGTGCGTATGTGGCTTGAACCTCTGCAGTACAGTGTATAGCACTGAGGGAAAGCACAGCCCAGAACTGTGCTTCGAAACTAAGAATCTTCCAGCTGATGCTCAAAAAGTAATTGCTGTTAATAGTATTTCTTAGTTTTCACTGTAATATTTGTACTTTAGACCCTGGAGGGAAACAAAAGAGACGGTAGAATTAAAAATCACTAACAGTGCTTTACAAAAATGAAAGTCTAAACAAGACTTTTAAAGCTAAGCACCTTTTCAACAATTGGCTACCTGAACACCTAGCAGATAAACCATTGTTTAAATTAGTATTATTATTAATTTATTTCTTTTAGAGAATGCTGTATGTATGACAATGTTAGTGCGTAGTAGGTCTCTCGTAGGAAGTTTGCCAGAATTGTAAATCTTTCTTTCAAGGTTTTCAGAAAACGGGACTGAAGAAAGGAAGAAGCAAATAAATAAGTAAATAAAAGCTGAGAGAAAGAAGCTGAAATAGAGATCCATTTCCGTTTAACAAAAGGTTTATTTCTGGCATCACACTGGTACTTTATGGAGCGGGAGGTGGAGACCTCCTGTGAATTCTCTTGCTCTGTTGTGCTAACAAGGAAGGGACTGGGGAAGAGGACCTGGGAAACAGCCTTTGTGGGGACTGTTATTACCTCTTGCTGTCTGAACTGGTGATGACAGAGTATTTCAAAAGACGAGGAAGCAAATAACATCCATAACAATGACTCTGAACCACCCAGCAGATTTACCCTTTCCCCTAGTAGGCTCTTTTCAGGGATAACTTTATGCCATATTTTAATTAAGGTTTATAGGTAAGGCAGGAGATAGTACATCATTTGTATGATCAGTGTAGTTCCTCTGGTTGCTTACAAACACGTGTAGCAGTGAATGGAAGAGTAGCCTGATTTTTATGGAGCGCAAAGCCCAACTTCAGAGTTCCTGTGTGAAACTGACTGAGGCAACCTCTTACGGCCTGTTTCGGCATTTTTTTTCATATAGGGAGCCACCTGTAAAGCAGCAAATTATCCTGTTCTCTTGGCTTGGTCTCTGAGTTAAGGGTGTTTCGATGTCTTACCTTGTTGAGGCAAGTGGTCAGGAATGAGGTTTTTGTAAGCAACGAAGGTTTTCCTCTGTTACGGAGAGGATAGAAAAGCCAACACTTTTTAAACTGTTAGTTTTATGGTGAGGTAAAGGTGATTGATCTGGCACCCTGAGCCACTAATTAGGGGTTTCAGTTCGGATTTTCAAAAGCTGTCTGTGGGATTTGGAAGCTCGTGTTTGCTGTGTTGTGATGGAGCTTGCAAGTGCTAAAAATTCAGAATACCTGATTTTGATTTAAAGAGCAGTGGAAATTACTAAATGTGTTGTGGTACTCAACACCAAGAAAGAAACTTGTGGTTAGGGTGGAATTTCAGTGGGCGATGCACAGTGGTATTGGTTGGAGAGCTGGGATGGCAGCTCTGGCGATCTGCCGTACGGGCCCCTGGGCCTGAGGGTGGGGAGAGCTGCTCTCCTTGCCCTGCTGCGTGAGCTCCAGGCTGGGCTGTAGCGGCTGGCCCTACTCAGCTTCTGTCAGGTCGGGGTAAATGTGGTTAGGGTCTGGTTTTGCCCTCAATGTTCATGACAAAATACTTTAATGTTGCAGTGGTAGTTCTCTGCAGCAGGGCCTGGAGGGCTTCAAGGAAGTTATAATATCTTCAGCATTTACTCTGTGCCTACGGGTAATAACTTCACTGTAATTTTCTGAAGATTCATTATCCAAAATCTTAATTCATTATAATAGCCCTTATGAAACATATAGAAACCAACATTTTCTTGTGCTTTCTTATTTGCACAGTGTGAGAGATTCATTGCTCGGTTTTAATTTGTTTCATGGGGTGTGTTTGAGTACATTCCATACAGTGCTGTTATTGAATTTCTGTGACTGTCATTATATAGCCATACAACCTTTAGGAACTCATATTCTGAGCTTCCCAGTTCTGTAATCTGCTTCACATTTAAGAATTGACATAATTAGCTTCTTCGGAGTTATAACGCTAGTACCAAAAAGAGAAGACCTCAAAAGACAAAGCAAAGTTAAACATATCTAGGGCCAAAGAGTAGAGAAGACAGGGAAATAAAGTTTGAGTGGAATTGCTGAATTTTCTCTGTTTTCTTGAACTTCATTTATGTACAAGTGCTTACAAAATGTTGCTTCCACAATTTTCTTTCCTCCTCGTTTTGAAATGCAGCAGGTACAGTTCAAGTAGCTGGGAAGTATACGGATATGTGATTTGAAGAACTGATAAATATGCTAGATCACAAAAATCCCGTGCACGAGAGCTTGTGAACCTGCTGTCTTCCCTAAACATCCCAATTGCACTGAGGTGGTTTTAATGGCACAAACAGGGCAAAAGGAAAAGAATCCTTGGCTGTTTGAAATTGTTATTTATGATCATTGAAGGTGTTTTCTGGTCTCGTCTTTCTTTTCACTGCCACGACCATTGCTGTCACCTTTGAATACAGCAGTGCCTTGTGGGTATTCCTTGCTGTGGTGGCACCTGTAAAGCAGTGAACGTTTTAGCCTAATGTTATCACTTCAGGGGATCTTTCGCTGACGGTCATCATTGTTGCAGGAATGAGATGGTGGTGATAGGATATTTTACTGTTGAGCTTACATTTTTGGCAGTACCACAGCGTGATCTCGTAGCGTGTGTCGATGCAGGATTTGGTTTGGAAGTTATAAATCCTGCAGTTGAAGGATTTGAGCATGACTGTGTCAAGGTTTTCCAGCAGTCTTGAAGTGGTTGTTTCC
>NW_010202682.1:0-56714 GCF_000695765.1 Mesitornis unicolor | reverse complement strand
AGTTAATGATCGGGCTCCTTACTTGGAGTGTCGGGAGGGAGCTGAAAACACGAGCTTTGGTTTGTTCCCCGCTGGAAGAAGGACGGGGAGGTCTGGGATGGAGGAGAGACCCAGTGGGTGTGTGGCTGCGTGGGCCCCGCGGTGCGAACCAGGCCGCAGATGGGATCACTTCCGCGTGCGGTTCCACATCCTTCCCTCGCCCCTTCCAGCGGTATTTTTCTCTGCCTTTCGAATAGGCAGGACGACCTTTGTTGTTGAAGCGTTTTATTATTCTACATCCAAAATGCTTTGGCATTAATTTTTTATAGTGCTTAAAAGTCTGAGGGCGTTTCATTGTTGTGGCTGGGGGTTGTTTGCTTTTCTATTTTTACATGCTAAGAGTGTGTGTTGGTTTTGAAAATTACTTTGAAGAAGGTGTTTAAAATATCACATTTATTTTAGATCACAATTTGTCACATTAGGGAATGGGTTGTAATTTTCATTACAAACGCTGTATTCATGCTGACTGGAAATGACCCTGTCACATGTGAAAACAAATCAGACTGTTGCTGTTAATGAGCTTTTCAATTTACTATTCAGTGGATCAGATAAGTGGATTTAAGAGGTAATGATCCTGCTTAGCACTCAAGCTTGGCTGTCAGATCCTCGTAGTTGTGGGAAATCCCCAGGGACAAAAGTGTTGACACAGTTCTTGATGGGATAATGGGAATCAAAGCTAATGGATGATAAAAGGAGTAGTACGAGTCACAAGGATAATTGTGGATTAAAGCACTGCTCTTTGTCAACACTGACTGCCGTTTGAGTGTTTTGTTTGTTAAACTCTGATGTGAGGAGAGCCTGGTTTGACAGCCGAGCACAGTGCTGCTACACACGCTCACGCTCCCTTTCTCCCGCCGGTTTTCCGGGGCAGAAAGGAAAGCTCTTCGCATCCGTGTGTGTTTGCTCATGTCTTTACATTTCTCGCTGTCTCTTTTTCTCTTTTCCTCATATCAAATACAGAAATTCTTAAACTTTGCTAGAATTAGAGCTGCTATAGCATTCCAGCAATGCAGTATTCAGAGATGATTTTTTTTTAATTAGAAGCTATTCTTTTTATATTTGAGTATATTATTGTTGCTGTGTTTAATTACTTCGCATTTACAGTGTGAAGATGTTTTGCAACGTTTGAAGGATTGTATTGTATATTACAACTTTTTTCATATTTAGATTGTTCCTTCACTACTGATTTTGTCACAACAAATTACATTAATACAATTACAAAAGGATGAGTTACCTTACAAGTTAAGTTATACTTGATCTTGGCGTGATATCTGGTTAGAGCCGCAAGTTTGTTTCTTCACGCCTTTATTACACTCGGATTTTAAAACTAAAGTCTTTACAAGATGAAAATACAATTTCCATAGTAATAATAATAATAATTAGAATTATTTAGTTTCATAATATGTTGTTGCTGCTGTTGTTATCTTCCTCAGAGGTGCAATACCGCCGGTGTGGTTGTTAAGCAGCGTCATGGGATTACATCACTAGCAGAGAGGAAGTTGGTACGAGCGAGTTTAGGTACAGTGCCACAAGTACTGAGGCAGCTGAAGTGGTGGTGTGGCAGATGCACCGTCAGCAAGCAGAACTGGCAGCTAGATGGCACCAGGCTTTCACCAGTGGGCAAGCGGGCTGCCTGCTGCTCCCAGACCGCAGCGAGACTTCGCTCGATCACGTCGTGTGGAAGAATTATATATAACCCGTGGTATTTGGGTTAGCGTCACTAAAGGTTAAAACTACTGAAATGAAATGTAGTGACCGGTGCAACTGTTTAGCCCAGTTGTAAGCAAATAGCAGAGTTACGTCAGCTCAGGGTTGGCAGAGGATTGTCTTGTTAATCGACAAGGGACAGCTTGGCTGGTAACATATGCCATGGATCCCAAATACAAGTTCTGTGAAGGCCAAAGCCTTTGTTCTCCTCTTAAGAGCACAAAAATGAATGTCTGTAGAGTGCCTAATCTACCAGATTTTACGACTGGCAGAGCAGGAACTTACAAGTGCAAGCTAAAGAACAGTGTTGAATCACATCCCACTGAGGACAGAGACAAACAGAAGAATATTTTCTTCATCCTTTTGCTATTTTTTATAATAAAATGAGGGCAGGGGGTGTTAATAGAAGCTGTATTGTTCTGTGAACCACAAAATGAGTTTATTGTGGAGAATTTGCATCTCCTTTGTGGCAAAAAAAAATGTAGGTAAGGGCAGGGAAAAGCCTGTCAGTCCCAAATTCACAGAACACCATGGGAGAGTGTATAAGCCATCTCTTAGGAATGCTTCGGGTAGGTTGGATGGACAGGGATTTGCGCCTGTACTTTTCTCACGCAAAAGCAAAATAGGGAAGGTTTTAAAATAACTGAAAATGTTGGTACTTGCCAGTCTGTATAATACGTTACTGTTGAAATGTTTATTTTCAGGTGTATGCCCGGATGTCGGAAGTCTTAGGAATAACAGATGACAGCCATGTTCTGGAGACATTCACGACAAAAATGTGAGTTTGTGCTTGGGTTCTGTTCTGTATGTATTTTGTTTTGTCTTTAATGTTTACATAAAATACGAATTTTGTTTTGTCGTTGAGTTTGCTCTTTGCTAGAAAGATGTCTTCTGTACATTTTAAATATTTGAAGTAAGGGATAACCATGTTCAGAAGCACCCTTATCTCATGCTTTAGGAGGTAAACACTTGCAGCCGGGTACGTCGTGCACAGTGCCTGCATCTCCTCTGGACATGGCTTAGGGGAGAACAGAAGTGAGATTTCATAGACTCTTGTTCAGTGCCAGCCTGGCATAAGCGGTCCCCACCCTTCCCCACTTCTCATTCCTGCAGCCTTAGATGTCAGTGGAATTGCCCATAAAGCTTCATGATAATTTACGGTTGGGAACTGACCAAGTTAAACTATTCTTTCCTTGTTTTGGGGAGGCTCTTTTGAATTGCTTTTTGGCAAGATCTGACAAAATTTGCTCACTTGTAAACAGATTCACAGAGGAGGATTTTAAGGCCTCATACTGAAGGAGTCAGGGGGCATCATTATGAGCTGTCTTCTTATCTCTGGCTTTTGGTAGAGTACGATGGCCTATTATTCTGGCAGATGAGCATTGCAATACTTTCTCTTATGGAGAAGCTACCTTCTTCTCATGCCTCCGCTCCAGTTTCTTTCCTTGGGTGCCAGCAATAGTACCAGGATTTTGTCTTTTATTATCTGTGTCCTTCATGAGATTCAGTAGTTTCTCCTGACTCAAAAGGGGTTTAATCTGAAATCAGTTTTACTCCTGAAGCAAAACAAAAAGGTCCCTCTGAAAAACTGTGAATATCCACTAAAAAAATCTGAGAGTCCCCCAGGAGTCAGTGGAGTGTGTGCCTGGAGAAACAAGTACCTTACATCTTTAAGGTACTTTAAGGTACTTCCAATGTCCTGTCCTTTACTTCATGTCCTCTAAATCTGACTTTATGAGACCTTTAAATACTTTCAGTAGACTTTGACCTACTAGAGTAACATCTCTGTGGGTGTTGCCAGGTTATCCGTGGCCTGTCTGGACAGTATTAAACATGATTTGTCTTTTGCTACCATGACTGCCAACCTTGAGAAATAGTTGCAATTAGGACAAGGTCATTTTCTAGTATGACTTAACTTTTCTGTAGAAAACAAGGCATAAATGCTTTGCTTCCTTGAAACCAGAAGCTGAGTGTTATGTCGTGCCTTAGGATAGCTCTGGTACCCGCCGAACCTTGGTGATTATCTGGAGTATGCTTTGAAGACAGGTAGATAGATGGTGATGAATGGAAAAATAGTGATGGATCATTATTGTGCAGGTTGTGGAAGCATTCCATGTCATGGCGCTAGACAACTAGGCTTCATTTTGTTGTTTCAGACTACAGTGAAATTTTAGTGACTGAGGAAAGAGAGGAGAGAGGACCATTTGGAGACCAGATGCATTGGTTTGCTTCTCTTTTTCTACTTGTTGCCATTGAAAGGAAATCTCTGTTACCTTTGCCAGTTGAGGAAATAACACATCATTTAGCAGGTTGTGCGATAAGTACTGTGTGATTGGATAGGGCTGTATTTGCACGAGTACTGTAAATTAAGAAAAAAACACAGGGTTTTTAGGTTACACGCTCTATATTTTTATTTTCTCTTTCCTTATGGCTTACTGTATTTTCCTAAAGTTTCCTAAAATTGTTCTTTGATTAAAGATCAATTTTGTTTCACAAAATGGATGTTACAGCCGGGAATGGACAATTCGGTCAGTAGCTCCAAGAGTTAGCTGTGAAACTGCTGTATAAACACGTTCATGTTTGTGTCCGTTGAAATGAATTAGCTTCTTCCCAGTCATAGCGTGCCAGCTGGAAAATCTGGGCGTGAAACCGTAACATACTGACACCTAATCCAGAAAGCAGGGTCTGATGGGGCTCTGTTCCTGAGAATAGTCTTAGCACATTTGTAACAGCAGCGGGTGACAGCGGTGGGCAGGATACATGACTGCGACCATTCGCCTTTTCCTTGTGTGGACCTAGTCAGTATTTTTAACCGCAGTGTTATTTTAGAAAGCCACTACTCTACTGTTCTGTTTTACCCTACAGCTCCATTTTTTTTCTTTAAGTAGGTGAAATTTGTCGTATGTTATTCCTTAACGTTAGGTTGAAAGGAAACACTAGGGAGTTTTTAGTGTGCACTTTCTTGTTAAAGTGGTGGTATTCTCGTACAGTAACTGCACGACAATGTTTGAGACTATATTGGTTTGTTAATGCTTAGCATTATGTGAGGCAGAGGAGCTTGAAAGAATATTGTTGCCTGGCTAATGGCAAGCAGTGTTTCAAATGAGAAAGTGTTGGAGAAGGTACCTTATTGTAACCTGCCATTAGCACTGTGGTATGATCAAAAGACAATGTCAGGTTATTTCCTTCCATTTTGCTGTTAAAGAATCCAATGAAGGATGCATGCAGGAAGTATTTTATACTTAGTGTGAGAAGTAAACATAGCAATTAAATTTATGGTAGTCAAGTTGCAGTCTATCAGGACGTAGTACTTTTTTTTTTTGGTATGCTGTTAAGGACTTAACCTCTTTTTGCGACAGCTTACTGGTTGACGTGTGGAGGTTCTCGTTTCCTGCAGTCAGATGTGGGCGTAGCAGCGTTTAGATGGATGAATGGAATTTTGCTTTGATTTATTGACACTTTTAACATGTCTTCTGTTGAGCTGTCTTTCCCCAGACCTCTCTGCTTTCAGTAGTTCACTTTCATGTATATAGCTTTAATCTGTTCTTTTGAATTCATCAGTAACAGCTTTGCAGTGGATGGTTGATGATCGAACTCGGTGAGATCTTTCATTAACAGAAAACAATTTGAAATACTTGTGTTATAGCTTCAGGTAGCTGCAGTAGACACTGTTCAGTCTGTGCATTAAAGGCAGTATGAAATAGGTATTCCTCAATGTACAGAAATATTTTGAGATTTGTCAATGTAATAGGTGTCCCTTAGACCTTCTGACTGTAGTTTTAAGTACTACTGTCACATCAGATCCTAGACCTTTTATCACCTTTCCATTGGAAGTTCATGAATGTGCCTCTTACTGAATTCCTGTTAAACCATTTCTGAAGGAACAGAGTTTTACATACTCAGAATGTCCATTAATGGCTGTATTTTCATCACAGTCTTACCAGAAATTTTATAGGATGGTTCTTTTAGCACTGTCTTTGCTTGCTTTGACAATCATCTTATAGGATCTATGTGTGGAAGGGGAAAGGCCTACTGAAAAAATACCTAATCTCAAGCTAAATTTTTCTAATATGCACAGCATTTTAAGTCTTCTCAGCTGTATTCAGCATCATAGCAACACTAGAGGAGGTTCATGGAGAAAGAAACTGGGAGGAGTTAGTGAGGGTGGAGACAGGCAAGAGGGAGCAAGGGAATTTTGAAGGAGCTAGTAGGGTTGCAGTGGATGCGCTTCAAGCACATGCCTTAAGTAGCTTTGAAAGATTTCTTTAAAATGTGTGATTTTTTTAATCTTTGATTTTTATAATGCAAGTATATTTGTAATATCCTTAACTTGAGACCAATACTGTTCCTAAACTTACATGGTTCAGGCTTTCCAATTCGTGTCATCCTTACATAAGTTTAAAATGTTTTCACTCTGCTTTAATTAATAACAACAACAGCAACAAACACACATAAAAAATGAAGCAAACAACAAAAGAACCCCCACCACACCCAGACTTGCTGATTGGCAGTCATCGTCTCTTCTGTCTGGTAGCAGCTTACCTTACCTTTTGTGACTGCTGCTTTGTCGTTCTGCCAGACATCCGGTGCGCGTGGGGCAGTGCAGTGTTACTGGGGTTCCTTAGCTGGGTTGTGGTAACGAACCTGCCCGTTACATTTCAGAGAAGGGGTTCAAGGCCTCCTGGAAAGAGAAGGGATGAGTTCTTTGGGCACTTGCAAATGACGTGTGAGCAATACTTGAGCACCTTGGCATGCAGTGATAGATGGAGAAGGTACCCACCATCCATGGGACCAAATGGATCTTCTTTGTACAGTATATACTCACTTCATCACTGCCTTTTTTGTGCTGATAGTGTTTTGCTTTTGCTTTTCTACCTTGCATCCCCGATCCCTTCTCCTCCTCTAAAATTTTGTTTTCTCAATTGCACTGCATGTTTTTCAGTCCTCTCTTTTAAGCCGGGTGTTCCACTCGTGTGCTCCGGCAGTATCATTTCCCATCACTACTGCTGTAAGACCTGCTGCATCTTGCATGAAGGGTTGTCCTTTGCTGACACCACACAGAGCAGTGTGATAGAGTCCATGTGGCTGAGGAGATCTTTCTCCAAACCATAAACTGAGGACAGGACATGAAATTAAGGACATTTGAATGGGTTTTTTTTTATTTTTGGGAGGGGGGAAGTCATGAGATGTATTTAATTGGCTGGAAGTGGATATCTTTGCCTTGATTCTTTCCCTGTTTGAGTGTCATAATGACTTGGAGCATGCAGAGAATTTTGATCCTTCTGTGGATGGTAGGGGTAACGCTTTTCCCAGAGAAGTCTGAATTGGAGGATGCAATCATTATTTATCTTCCCCTTCTAGGTGTTAGGTTAAAAATACACAGCCTCTTAAAATAATATTTTTAAGCCACTGTACTAAGGGAAGATGTTTGGTGTGCTGATGGCAATGCATTAGGAAGCAGTTGTGGTGACAGACAAAGTCTCGTAGCAAGTTGGGGGGTTTGGAGGTTGGAGAGCTGGGAACCTTCTTTGGTGCAGTTTTTAGAAGCTAAGGTTTTATTCTTGTCTTCTTACTAGCGGCAAACTACAGAAATATTTGGAAGTGTGCTGGATTCTTAATGCTGTTTCATTTAATTTTTTTAAATTCCCACAGCTTTTCGGCATGGATCAGAGTTACTGTTGCTCTTTTGGTTCTGTGTGTGTGTGTGTGTGTGTATATATAGTTCAGTATTTTGATATTGTTACCAGAATTGGAAATGTTCTGCCACTTTTTATATCCACGTTTTTTTGTACTTGCCTTTAAAAAGTGCTCAGTGCTCATCTACCACAGAAGTTTTGGTGAATTTGGCATTGACATAGTTTTTGATGAGGCTCTTAATTTCCGTGACTCATCTGAAACTTCATGATTGGTTCCTTTGATTCTCGATTCATTTAGTTTGTATTTTAAATCAATAAGCCACTTGAGAGAGAATGAGGCAGGGACACTAGCACTTGGATTTAAGTGCTGTCTTGCCATGATTTCTCCAAGACCTGTAAATTTTTCTCCTCTTTCATTCCTTGGCTTTTCTTCCTTCCTTAGTGGAAAACTGCTTTTTGTATTATGAGATCTCTCTCTAGATCTTCACAGATTTTCTGATACTTATAATGTTCTGTAGGTGTTTCTTAAAATACTACATTTTATGTGTCTTTCATCTTGCCTGATATTGATAAGGCAGAAACAGAAATGGGAATTGCTACGATTATAATTGAAATTTTTCAGCCTCTCTTCACTCACGAGTGCTTTCTAGCTTTTATATTATTGCTTCATCTTTCAGCATCGAAATACGACCATGAACTGAAAAGATAAACATATACAGAAGTATCCTGAACGTTGGCTGAAGAGCCTTCCCTGCACAGTTTTAATTTTCTCTTCAAGCTGTCACTGTGACTTCTGTTTTTTCATGAAATGTCTTGTACCTGGCTACTGAAGGACAAAGATTTTGCTCTTTTGCAAAATAACCGTTTTATGATTTTGATATTGATGTCAAATCTGGGTAGTCCAAATTCATTTTTATTGCTTTGTATGGTATATACTTGTTAAGGATTTAGTGCAGCTATAAACATCTCCAGAACTCCCCATAGTAGGGATAAACTGAATTATGGACTTACTAGAATGGGCTATTTCTTCAAAGCAATGTGAACCTCCGTAGCTCTTCATAGAGATTTTATCAAGTAAATCAATGTTTTGTTTGTAAATCTAAGTTGAGGAATACTGCTGTGGTAATTGCATTGTTATTTACCTTTTCCTGAGCAAATAAGACTAAACAGATTCTTTAAACTGCATTCTTGGGTTCGTAACTTCCTGAAAAAGATATGTAGTTTATGTGGTGTAGTTCATTCCTTAGCCTGGGAGTGAATATGTAAAAGCAATGATCAGTGCTGATTTTAAGGCATTTAACATGTCTTCTGCAGGTTCTGTTTTCCCCAAATTGAAATCCTACTTCATCACAGTAGAAATAGCTGGTACTGATTAACCTCCTACATCGTGGTCTTTCATCGGTAGATCTGACAGCTCAAAGTCGGAATCATTATGCATATTCTACAGACAAGGAAACTGAGGCATACAAATCTGAAATGACTGACTCTTGATCATTAGGCAGTTTGAGATGCACCCGAGCAATTTGTTACTGTGACCAGGAATAGGCGCCAGGGCTCCTGAGCCAGGAAGTCGTGCTGCCTTTTCATCCGAATGGGCTGTTTCACAAGGCTGCGCTGGCCTGTTTTTATTTCTCCAGATGAATTCAATATCAGAAACTCTGCTATGAGTCTCTTACACAACATTTTCTCCCTGTTTGGAAGAAGGGGGCATTCAAATTTCTTACAGGTTTTTGAGCAATTCAGGGTGATAGTGTCCCAGAAGAGCAGGGCACAGTACCTGCCTTCAAAAAAGGGAACTAGGAGAAAGCAACTTATTGTAGGCCAGTCAACCAAACTTGGATTCTCAAAGGAGCATTAGAAAAAGTTACTAGTAGTCAGTGATAAATGCAACAGGGCTACGTGGGGAGGGCGGTAATTTCTTCTTACTCACTGGCTGGAATTTTCAACCGAAACAGAAAGGATCAGACATTTGGACTTCAGTAAAATTGTTGACGCTGGCCTACTTGACATTCCCCTAAGACAGTTAGGAAATGACAGGCTACAAAATCAGTGACTCTCAACTTATTGTTGTAATCGCTCTGCATTTGGGAAAAAAAAAAGTTCCCTTACTTTACTGGCTTTCCTCTGAAGGCCAGTGCCACCTCTTCACCTCCTGATGAATCCAGGAGGTGAACACGAGAGATTCCATCCCAGGCCACGCCAGTGTCTTTGCACTGTCCTGCACGCAGTCCAGAAGCAGCTGTAGAAGGTCCCCACTCTGTGCTCCATGTCTCTCACTTAACCCGTGGAAGGCAGCAGAGCAAGCACTGGCTGCGTGCTTTCACTGAACAACTGACTATGAGAGTTTGCTGTCAAAAATGGTAAGTTGTTTTGTGTGATGTTCCCCAAGGATTGGTAATAGGTCTAGTGTGATCCTGTATCATAATTTCTGCGTTGGTTTATTAATCAGAGTATGCTTCCTAAATGCCTATGTCTGACAGGGGTTGCAGTTAGGGAAATGTGGTATCCCCTGTCTGTCTTGACCTTAGTTAAGTGCTTGGTGTAGGAAGTGTAAAATAGGGATTTAGTACAAGAACGGCAAGGTCGAGTTTCACTGGGACTTTGGTGTAGCAGTAACTCTGCTCTTAGTTATTCTGTGCCCTGTTTCTCCTATGGAAATTTTCCTGGGTAATTTATAATGATTGGACAGATAAATACTACAGAAGTTATGTGCCCAGATATTGTGTTGAAAAGTAAGATAGATATAAGTAGAGGTGAGCCTCAGACAGTTCACTTCATTATGACAGATGATACATTTTAAAAATTTATTTGTTACAGTATTATAAAACTGTTTGAATCCCTTGTTCAGATAAAAGCCATGACATATTTTAATAGCATTTTCTGGTTCGTATATGAAGAAACCTAAGACACATCACAGGAATAAATTTATACTATAATGTGCTGCTACTCTGAGCTTTCGCACTGCCCTTCGCAAAAAGAAGAGAATGTGTTGTAAAATCTCACTCTCTCGTTTTGTTTTGTTTTGTTTATTCCAGTGTTACCAATCTTAAATACCGGGGACGATGTGAGCCCGTGATTTCAAGAACTCTTCAGTTTCTAAATGACCTTTCTGTCGGATATCCTTTTTATTGTATATGGCATAACATATTATTTGAAAAAAATAAGTTAAAAATCAATTTGAGACTTCTGCTGTTCGGTGTGTCACATTTTTTAACCAATGAGGATATTAATATTTATTCATTTTGGTTTATCTTTTTCTATGCATCGTTTTTAAAAGATGTGCTTATTTCCACCTACTTCTTACTAACAGAAGAGAAATCATGTAACTGCTTGCTTATGGTCATCTGTCCTCTTCCCGATCATCGTCTCCTCACTGGTGAGTTCAGCAATATTGAGAAAAAGGACTGATTCTGTTAGCAGTGGAGAACAGGGTTGGCTCTACTTTGAGGATGGGTCAACTAAGATATCAAGCATTAGTTATATTTGAAACAGGCCTCTTCACATGTTTTATCCTTGCCTGATTCTCAGTTCCTCACTGTGTCAGTGTCATCATTACTGCTGATAAAACAGCCATGACTTTGCATATGGATTTTTTGTCTGAGTCCAAGTATTGTTTTAAAATTCTCACCCACATTGTGGACGCTAACTTGCTATCTGATGCAAACCTTTTGTATCTCGTTCTAATATTCACATACTCATCATAAGCTGGAGAAGAATGTTTGCTCTTTGAATTTTCAGTCAATTGAGCAAGATGATGTTAAAAAAAGTAGCAGCTGTTTTTGATGTGACACAATATTTAAAGGTATACGACAGATAATAAACCACTAGAGCTCATGAAAACATTCAATATTGAAATCCTTTGCTTATCTTAAAATAAAAACAACTTTTCAGTAATTTTCTAGAGGAGAATGTCAGACAAGCAGAAGGGAAGGCTCCTGGAATATGACAATTGGTATCGTTTTATTTCTCCATAGAACTTTAATCGTACAAGAAGAATTTTAATATATTTCCTTGGGTTGAAGGATGAGTGTGGGTTTTCACATTCCATAAGTGAATTTTGTTTAATGAAGATCATACAATGTGTATTTCTTTATGCTCGCTTGAAATGCTGTTATGCCATTAACTTGATATTTAAAATACTCATGTGTTTATGTTCTCATGGCATCACAGAAGTAGGACTGGAAAGGACTCAAAAGTGAAACATTACTAAGGAATTTGACAAAAACAGAAGGGGAGACATATATTTCATTAATAAGATTTATGAAGGACTACTGAGCTCTCTTCTCTTTGCTACAATACACTTATTGCTTCAGTAGGGTTCAAAATGCTCTCAGAATAACCAAGAGATTTAACGTGGTGCAGCTAACTTGAAGTGCTTGCCTGTTTGTTTATAACGTGTGTATACTTGCTGAAACAATCAACCTCGTACTAATCCTAAAGCCAGCGAGCATTGAGCACTTTATATGGTCTTGTGGGGGCTTTCAAAGGCGTGCATTCACATGGGAGCTCTCAAAAATGAGGGGCAGTGTAAACTATTGGTACCAATAATATTTTTCAAGATGAAATGTCTGCACAGTTTGTTTTTGAATGACTCGAATTATATTTGCAGTAAATGAGTCTCTGGTCATGAAATAGATATAATAATATTGGGACCTAGAAAGGATGAAAAAGTAGGCGTTTAATGGCCTGAGTTCTCCTGAAGAGAACTGTGGTGAA
Source organism: Mesitornis unicolor (assembly GCF_000695765.1). Taxonomy (NCBI): domain Eukaryota; kingdom Metazoa; phylum Chordata; class Aves; order Mesitornithiformes; family Mesitornithidae; genus Mesitornis; species Mesitornis unicolor. The sequence goes on along the minus strand of NW_010202682.1, from coordinate 44,616 downwards.
ATTGTGGGGTTGTTTTTTTTTTACAGACACTTCCCAACCGTTGCAGCAGCACTGTCAGACCCCTGTGTGTAGTCGGGATGTAGAGCACTACCTTCCTGAATGGACATCTTAAACATCAGTGTGAAATGTTTAAAGACGAGTCAACAGAGAGATTAACTCAAAACAAAAATACAACCATTTTATTCGGTTACTTTTTGACAGAACTGCTTGAAACACAAATTCTGAAAACAGTAGCTTTTCTGCTGAGACGGGTGGGGTTGTACAAAGACAGCTTCAGTGCTGGTTCGCTTCACCGTGATGTTGTATTAGTTAGGTTTAAAATTGTGTTCCCTGGCAAACCATAAAAGATTTCAGAAGTATTAGACACCCACTTTTGTGCTGGAATTTAATATGCAACTTTTTATTGGAAAATAATCGTCCTTGTCTGGCAAAATCCACCATGCAATATTTCTGTTAGTAGGTATAATGCAATAAAGACAGGGAGGGCTATTTATCACTGCAAATTTTGAGGATTTCAGGATTCTTTTTATTATTTTAATATATTTCTTTGGTATTAAATCAGAAAAATGATAAATTACACCTGTCGAGGCTGTTTTTCCTTTTTCCCAGAAAATGATGTACAACCCAATTTCACTGGTCATTTTGGCTTTTAAAGATATGTATTTTTTTCCTATAAAAAACTCCACCAATAGTTTTTTTTAATAATAATACTGAAGTACTTTTTATTTCAAACATATGAAGTAGTTTATAACTACTTCCTGGCATTGCAAACTTTGGCCTTTTCACATTATATTAGGGGTTTTTTTTAAAGACATTAAGTATATATTGCTTTGAAAGAAATAGGGTATTTTGAAGATGCTGGATCCAGTGGATCAATTTTCAGTACTTGATACAGATTAAATTGTGGCCAGCTTGAAAGGTTAAAATAATAATTAATTTAATTTCAGTACTTTCCCGTACGTCAGTCAGCTTCTCCACAGTCACAGAAATCGGTATTTTTCTCTTTTTACGTGTATAATAGTCTTTTTCTAAAGGATAATCTAGAATTAAGGGCAAACCATAATTCCAGCAACTGTACTCCGTAACAGGAAAAGAAGAAGAAAAAAACATAGGTCGGTATTAACACAAAGGTAACAAATGGTCGGAGCTGCTGTAATGGTTTACATTACTTTCACAATTATTGCAGGTTTGCATATTTCGAAATATATTAGCCCAATTTGATTTCAAAGCTCAGTTATTTGAATTATAAATCATTATGTCCCTCCTAGCTGATCAGTCGTGAAATATCTTTGAATTCATTTACATAATGGAACATGTTAGTCATTCCTTTATGTCTTTGAAGCCGTACTGCTCCCTCATGCATGTTTAGTTCTTCCTGATAATTAACTTTTCCCCTGTATTTTTTTTGTAGCAAAATAACTACAGTTTCATTGTTGTTTTGTACAATAACTTGGGGTAAAATATTTACAGTCTCTCAAAAATTCTTTATCCGTGTCTTTGTTAGCCTTGTATTACGAAAGGCTCTCCCCTGTAACAGGGCAGGGGAAAATCCCAACTATGTAGCTCTGCAGTATAGAAACAGATAATGTCAAATGTTACAGATTGAAAAAGGAACATCATCTTAAATCTAGGTTAGGAGATTTTCCAATAGCAGCTATAAACCCTGTTTTTACACTTCTAACTGTTTAGAAAGAATTTAATCCATGAAAAGGGAAATTGTTTATTCCCGTAAAAGTAATTGACCTCTTCAATCAATTATGTTCAGGAATGGTTGTGTGAAGCAAGCACTTAAAGTAAAAAAAAATAGAAAGAAAATATTAAGTGTTATGGGGAGTGGTTTGTAAAACCTTCTGTGTGTGCACTACTGCACAGACTAAAGTTCAGCAGTCATACTGATTATTCCATAAAGAACTTCATCAATGCCAGGGATCAACAGTGTTCAGTAAACAAATGAGTCCTGTTTTTATAATATTCCTTGTAGCAGCCCATAAGTCATTTAATTCATTTGATGCCTTCAATGCTTATGAATGTTTCTGGGGTTTGAGTTTTTCTATGGCATCCCTGAGAAAGTGTATTAGTGTACTTGGACATCACAAAGCCTCTTATATCCCCATTTTACAGATGCAGAACCGAGGCAGTGGAATTTAACTGACTTGCTGAAAGTCATACAGCAATTTTGTGTCAAACAAATGAGAAGCAGAAGTCAGAAAACCCAGGCCGTTGCTTTGGCCATTCTCTCGCTCCTTGTTTGCGAGCATCCCTCGTGGCAGCAGTTACCACTGTACAAAAGCTCACCGAGGTGTCAGCATGGCTCTTACTGGAATACACAGTGTTGTCTCTTTTCCCCAACCCCAAATGTCTGAATCATTCTGAGACAGGGAATTAGTGTGTGCTCATGCTGTTAAAAATGTTCATCATTCACACAGCTAGGAAAGGATTCAAGGAAACAAGTCTTAACCATATGAACTTTAAGCTCCTCTATAACATAGTTTCTACAAACTCAACTTTTGGTTTAATACTATTTCTTGTGCTTTTTAAGAGAAACCGTAAGAAGAATATTACAGTGCACGAGGTGTAACTACCCAGTAAGTCATGCTAGAAAAGGTGATCTGTAGAACACATGCAGTCCAGGAAATACGTGGTTTCTGTGTCATTTAGCGTGCATCTCCCTGGAACCCTTTGTGTACAAGGAGGTGCAAACGGCCTCGAGCTTACCCTGCTGGACTGTGACCAGGAGCTTCAGCCCAGAAGTCACTCAGCTCTGCTAGAACAATGCGTGGACCAGAGCAGCAGACCTTCCTGAGGGGCCTGCGCTGACAGCAGGGCATGGTTGCTGGACCTGCCCTCTCAGCTGTCACTGGCTTGAATTTCGCCAGTTGGTGGAGTGGGAGATTTCAGTTCATGTTGAGCAGCAGGCAATTAGATTTGCTTTATGAAGTTGAAGAAACTGGGATACCTGTGGAAGTATCCATAGGTACATCCACAATTCCCGGTTGTACCACCTTGGTACACGTTACGGACTTCGCACTGGCTCTGAGACTTTGAGTGTATTAACAGATTTCCATACAGTTCTTATACATGTGAACATACTTAAGTGTTTAACATGGCTTGGTGTGTATAAGATGTATTTTTAACTGTTGTAAGTTAAACACATTAAATGGGATTTTTGATGGGTCTGGAAGATCACCGCCATGATTTTTGAGGCCGTTACTTCAGAGCTGCTTAGGCTGCTGCCAGTTCCATTGCCAAGTGCCAGTCGTCTTCAACGCGGGCAGTCGCAAAGTTGCTTTTTTTTTCAAGTGCTGATAACGTGGGTCTATCTGGGGAGAAAACAGCACCATTTATTATCAGAAACTCTCCGTTTAATTATGAAAGTCATTTAGTTCATTTGTCTCTTTTGTGCCTAAAACATATGCCATGAAAAGTAATTGCTTTAATTAATAATAGATTATGGTCTTTAATGTTCTAAAGAATCTATGATGTATATTTCTAGGTGAAATTCAGACCCTTTTTTTTTTTTTAAGGTACATTTGTTGTTGTTTCAGTTGTGGGGTTTTTTTTTCCTCACTAAGAATTCCTGAAAGTTTGTACAACCTGATAATGTAATCATAATGCTGCAAGGCTGATTTTCCCTTAACACCTCCTACTTACAGTCTCCTGAAAAGGCTTGTGAAAATGGAGGCTGTGAAATTCATGCTTCAGAATCACACAGTAAGTTTCCTTACTACATTAAAAAACATGGTGTGTAGTAAATTTTGTAGAACACTTAACGTTTCATGTGCTTATGTTTCAACAGAGTAAGCACTTCCCTTTTCTGGGCATCGGTGATAATTACAGCCTCAGTGATCTTAGGTGCCGGACAGTGTTCTACACCGCTCTCACTCGTCTTCTCATGGTAGATTTAGGTAAGGTACTCCTCTCGTGTCCCTGAGACACCTCGCTGTCTTGTGTAATACTATAAATTGTTAAGGTTATTAGACCAATCAAAGAGCAGCTTAATTGTATAGTAAATATGTTGTAGTTGGTATTTAAATCGCTGCCTGTCAACTTTTAGGATCTATGGCATTAAGCACTAACACTGCATTTGTTGCCTTCTGTTGGAGAAATAAGGAAAATGAGTTGATTTTTTGCACAGAAGCACATTTTGCATTAACTATGAGGATTTACACTATCAAGTGCCTGACTGTCTTGCATTTCCAGGTGACATACTGATTCTGTTAGAACCTTCCAGTTTCTAGTAGAAGGGTTTTTTTCATTTCACTTCTTGCAAGTTCCCAATATACAAAGACCCCCCAAGTATTAATAAACATTGGCGAGAGTTCTGCAATACTTAAACCTGCACTTGGGGTTACCCTCTGAGTTAGAGAGGTTAGACTCGTGTAAAAACCCAGCGCCCACTTTAATAGCTAGACATGCTAAAGGACTTGGTCGCTTTGAATCCAGGCACTGCCCTTGACTGCCGGGGTAAGATGCAGAACTCCATCTGCACGGTTACCTCTCTGCTGTCTGAATGGGGAAGGCTGGGCTTCACAAAATGAAACTGAAACACATTGTATGCTAAAGAATTGGCAACAGTGAGCTGGACCTGCATTTACTTGCAGTTAAACTGCTTTCAAAAGTGGCTCAGTGTCCTATAACATAAAATATAAATATATATGTTCTAATATAAAATGGGTTACACGTGCAGTTTCAGTAACTTTTCCTACAAGGGAAAAAAATTGGTGAAAACAAGATCATAGCTGTTAAAAATTACATCTCAAAGTAGAGACTGCGTAAATAAATGTCAGACAGAATGCAGGCACGAGACTTACGACTGACTAGAAGTTGATAGAGGTCACTGTGATTCCTCTGGATCAACAGCTCTAAAAGATCTGAAATTATTTGGAGTATCTGGAGAAAGTGTACGTGAGGTTTTTTGCTGTTGTCCTTTGTGTTCATACTAGAATAAATTTGTTTGGGTTTGGACTGAGAAAAGCACTTCTAGAGACACGAACAGGTGTACGTTGTGTTTTAGGACCCACATTTGAAATGTGAGGTGTACACACGCTGTCCTTTCTATGTGTTTGTGCAAGTATTACGTGACAGTATCAAAATTATTTTCAAACTGTGCAAACTGTATTTTTTTAACAAAAAAGCATTGTACCAATTGTCTTCTCTGAGTGTTTTCTCAAATTTATATATAAATAAAAATTATATTTAATAAATTTATTCTATATTTAATAAACTATTCAGTATATTTGTATTATTATATGAATTTTTTAAAATATTAGTGACAATTTATGTGGAAACAAAACAAAGATTAATTTTTATTGGTGGGGGTTGTTTTAAGTAATTATTTGATGTAGAAACATTCTTGGAGATTAGCTGAATACAGTAAATTCAGGATGTTTACGTTTTAAAGAATGTGCTGTTGGAGTGACTGGGAAAATTTACTTGTAGGAAAAGAGCAGTAATATATTAATTGGTATTTGCTTCAAAATGCACGTGGGTTTCTGTTGAATTACTTTAACCCCATAGACTTTCAATTCCTTATGTCCCCCAGGTTGCGTTTTTTAATATTTTGAGGTCATTTAGAATTGCATCATTTTGTCCAAGATTCTTAGTCCAAGATTTCTACAGCAAACTGAATATTCTTTTGTGTGAAGTATATAGTAAACCAAACCGAATACAAGAATACCAGTAAAAGTTGTGCTTAAATAAAAGGTTGTTACTAGGATTAATACATTTTAATTGCTTTTTCTTCTGCATTACCAAAAGAGGTAGATCCAAGCTGTAGAAGATACCTTGGGGAGCTATTCAGCATGCTTTGGCAGTACCCTGTGCTTACAGGTATAAGCAGTCATGCTCAGTGCAAAACCTCTCCAAGTGAATCAGGTTTAAAATGCTATTGCTGTAAGCCAGACGCAGATCTACTATAACTTAAAAGTGAGGCATCCCTTTGCTCTCTATGGACATAATAAGGATGTGTATGGATAGTTTGAATTCTGTAAAATGAACATTTTACCATAATAGGTTTGTTTAGGGTAGTTTGGTCCTTTCCTTGTTAATATTGTACTGTACATGGGACATGAATGCAAAAGGAATGTATTTGTAATTTGTGCTGGTTTTCCCAAACTTATAGTATCATTTGATTAATAGGGCAATGCTATGTAGGATCCTGATTGCATATACTTTCTTCACTGCCTAAATTTAAAACAGAGATAACGCGTAAGGTTTTCCCTTGCCCCATTTCCAGAACTAGCTGGCTTTGTCTTTAAAGTGTTGATCCTAATCGACATTGGATGTTCTGGTAGTTCTTCGGTCTTCTCAACTTTTTAATGAAGTGTGCTTGAGATTCTGCCTTCAAGAAGTGCTTGTCTTGAATCTGGATGTGTACAGAGTATTTTCATGGAGCTCTTCTAATGATATGCAGCACTCTAGATGAGATGGAGTCTTACTTTTGCTATGCTGTGATCATTCAGATTTATTCTGAGAGCTCTATAAATGGTAACTGAGCCCTGATCTTGCACAGGGCAGTGTCTGAATGACTTCTGTTAGACTGTACACTGGCACAGGACAATACCAGCACGGGGCTCTTTATACATGATTAATCTTTATTATTTTTGTTTCCTCTGGTAAAAGTCTGGTAAAATTGTTTTTCTCTGGAAAATCTGGTAAACGATTAAAAGGAGAAATGCACTGGGGTGTGCAATGCCTATAGAAATAGTTCAGCTTCTAGGAGCGGAAGGGGAAGCTGATGCTAGTCGAGCAAAGAGATTGGGAGCCCAGAAACTAATACTGTATTGGAAGTGCCTGAGGAGCTGGAGCTGGAGTTGGCAAAGGAAGGAGGTAGAAACAAGAAGGTGGATGAATAGTCTGGGGATAGTGTGAGTAATTGGAAGCGAACACAAGGGCCCAGCAATGACAAATAGAAAGACTCCAGTTGAAAGGAGAGGGAAGATGGCAGAGGAGACCAGCAAGGTGGACAGGATTGGTTTTTCCCAAAGTCCACCAGATCCTACTGCTGCCAGCAGCAGCTCTGAAGTCTGACACAAAACATCTCACCCTCTTGGGTTGTGCTGCAGGTGCAGGGTGCGAGCCACAGATTTGGTCAGTCCCTTCGCTACTTTAAGAGCGTTCTTGAGCATAGATTGTGATTTGAAGGCTCCGTTACTGTGGCCACCCAGTGCAGTAACAGCAAGTTACTGAAAGCATTTCCTTTGCTTTTTAAAAAAATCTGGAAAACTGGGCACAGGAGCCCTGTATGAAAGGGAAGCAGTTTAGGTCACAAAGCCAAGTATTCAGAACAGAAGAAATGCCGTAACTGGAACTGCCTCAGCAACTTTCCTCCCCATTGTAAATATTTACATTGTTATGAGGCAGTTCTAATTGCAGGATCACAGTTAATTCTCTCAGAGGATATTTGCCTCTTTCAGTTCAGAAGATGACATTCTAGCTTAATGAGAAGCTACTGAGGATTTAGATTTTTAATTTATTTTTTTTTCCTGTTGTGTTACTCCATGCCTTGCTTTCTGCTGTGACTCTTTTTTCTTCCTGGTCTTTTTTCTCCTTGGCCTTTTCTGTCGTTCTTACTGCTCTACTGAGGTGAGCAATTGGGTCTTTGCAGTATCCCTAGGGATAAGAGATTGGAATTAGGCCCATTTTATGGATGGGTATATGAAGCGTAGAAACCAAACTGTAAAGCTTACACTAAATTTGCACAGCCAATTTAACACACACAAGACTCCTCCTAACTTCAATTGCAAGTTAGTTTGCCAGACTTGGCCAATGAAGAGAGAAGGGAGAGAAGCACTATAGCAAAGAGGTCTTTAAAGAACATAAATTAAGTGCCCACTCTGAATTGCTCTCAAGGAATCTGCGTGTGAGAGGCAAGCTACCCTTACTAAGGGCCTGAAGATAAGCAGTGTGAGTACCAATCCTCATGCAAATTGCCATTTCTAAAAAGTTGTTGTTGTTCATAGTTACTTGTTCAGCGTCATGGCAAAACAAAACCAATCCAGACTCACAGGTTATCTTTCAACTATCTAACCCAGACAATCTCTTTTTTTCCCTTCCCACAACATCTTGTTTCTTCTACTCTAAATTCACACCTCCTGAAACAAATGAGGCAATAGCGTTACACGAATAACCCCAACACAGTCCGGATTTATTTCCATGGCAGCTTCATTCTGTCTACTGAATAGGTACGAGGTAGAAAAGGTAGCATACAATCATAAAAGGTTGTGATTTAAACATTATACTACTAAGTACGTGTGAAAGGGTCCCGTTTATTGTTGTAGTTTTAAATTTAACATTTTCTAACTGTTGAGTCTTGACTCTGTGAATATTCTTCAGAGTACTGAACAAAGGCTGTCAGATTAACAGAGAAAACAGAAATATGAAAAGGAGAAAGATGTGAAATGCAGAGACATACCAGTCTCAGGCACAAGTTGTTTGCGATTAACAATGTGTTGTCTTTATACATAGCTCAGTAAAAATGTGTGAAACCTCAGGTTTTTGTTCCTGTAGGTCATACAAAAATTTCCATGATGTCAGTGAGATTTTTCTATAAAAGCCTGAGACTGACCATTCTGAACAACAGTGTGAATATGATGTGATGCTTTTGCTGTTTTCTTTTGGTTTCTTTTCCTGTAGGTGAAGACGAGGATGAGTTTGAGAATTTCATGCTCCCCCTCACAGTTTCATTTGAAAATGTGACTCAGATATTCAACAGTAGTTTTGACCAAGAAGAAGCAAAGGTAGGTTTAATTCGGTTACAGGGAAAATAAATTATTGATGGGAAAGCAAATAGTGGGGCAAACAGTTAGCAACAAGCCTGTCTTCTCTTCTGTCTGTCTCTCTTGGTATGTATATACTTGTATACTTACGTGTGTATTTATACATATATTTCTTTAGGAATGTAAGCAGTAGAGACACAAAGGGCTATGAATGACTATCCTAAATAATCTTTGTACAAAGATTTTATAAAGGCCTTGGGATTTTTCAGTGCTTTGCAGATCAAGTGACCCCATTTTATCCCCGTTGATAATCAAAGGGACAAATTTGTCTTCAGTGATAGCTTATCTGTTTCATGTTATATTTCCCTTTGCCATGCAAATATCTTCACAGAATCCCAGACCGTTAGGGATTGGAAGGGACCTCCAAAGCTCATCCAGTCCAATCCCCCTGCTGGAGCAGGAACACCCAGATGAGGTTGCACAGGAAGGCGTCCAGGCGGGTTTTGAATGTCTCCAGAGAAGGAGACTCCACAACCTCTCTGGGCAGCCTGTTCCAGGGCTCTGTCACCCTCACAGAGAAGAAGTTTCTTCTCAAATTTCAGTGGAACCTCCTGTGTTCCAGTTTGTGTCCATTACCCCTTGTCCTATCATTGTTTGTCACCGAGAAGAGCCTGGCTCCATCCTCGTGACACTCACCCTTTAAATATTTATAAACATGAATGAGGTCACCCCTCAGTCTCCTCTTCTGCAAACTAAAGAGACCCAGCTCCCTCAGCCTTTCCATATAAGGGAGATGCTCCACTCCCTTGATCATCTTTGTAGCCCTACGCTGGACTCTCTCCAGCAGTTCCCTGTCCTTCTTGAACTGAGGGGCCCAGAACTGGACGCAATATTCCAGATGCGGTCTCACCAGGGCAGAGTAGAGGGGAATATCTTGTTTGTGTATATTAAAATATTTATTTGGGGATATGAGGAGACATGTTGTAACACACTTGATAAAACACTGCTGCTTTAAAGTATTTTTTCAAACAAGAATTTATTATATAAATCAAGACTTTATTAAATGACTGGGCATATATGTATAAATAGGAACTGGTCTTGAAGTATTGCACCCTTAAACTGAACAAAGTGATTAGGATAACTGATAGCTAAATAAGGTTTTTATGTGCCTGTGGGAGCCATATTAGGATTGATTTGACAAGTCAGTTCAGCTGTGGCAACAGTCATAATATCTAACACAACATTATGTTTTATTAGTAAAATCTTTAAGTGTAGCAAGCTGTTTGTGTCAAAACAACAGTATATTTTAGGGAAGAAAAAGCCTTGCTAGATACAAGCTGCATCATCAGGAATGACAATATATTATTGCATTAAAGAGATCCCCTTCCACCATCACTGAATAAATAGTTAACAATGCACACTGGAGCGCTTGCTTCAGCTACACAAGGTAATTTTGAAGGAGCCCTAACAGTAATTTTAAATTCGATATTTTAAAATACACTGGAAACTTAAATGCCACGTCATCATATTTATCCACTTCCTTTCGTAAGAAAATAAACAGATATGCTAGAAATACTTAGTAAATAATTTGTACGTCTCTGACATTATCAGAAGGTGCACAGTTGACAATAATTGCTTGAATTAAGCTAGTATTTTTTTAAAAAAACAGTACTTAGGGTTACTTCAACAATTACTTAATTCTAGTTTCCTCATTTGTTGTTGCTTTATGTATTTTAATAACTTCTTTATTTATTAAATAGACGCAGTTATTCTATCTTGGATTCATCTCTTATATTTTCAAGTTATAAATCCTAAAGATTAGAACAAAGAAGTTATTGGATAGCATTAGCCTTTCTATAGGAAACCGTTTCTCTCACGTGAGGATTCAGTTTATCAAAATAATTTTGCCACTGTCCTGTCTGGTTTGCCTGATACCACCTTAGGAGAGAAATTTTAATGGAGTGCCAGTGATATATTCCTAAACTAGCAAGTTCTTAACGACCCTGGAAAGTGACTGCTTGATTACACTTTAACGGTATTTGCAAATAAAATCACAAGTAATTAAGGGGAAATCTCCAGGCTTTTGAGCAAGTTTGATGCATGATAACTGCCTGATTCAGCTTCATCTAGAGTAATGCTGTGTAGACAAGAGCTACTGAGATCAATAGCAACATAATGATAGTGGCAGAATTAAGTGAGTAACCTGAGAACTGTGTCTTCAAAATGCATGCAGCTGCCACAAGCCAGGGCCACACAGTGCACTCCGTGCTTCCGTCCTAAATGTTCATCAAAAGACGCCCTGCAGGAAAATGGAGTTAGATGCTCTTTATTGCTGATCGTGTCTCTTGCCACATTTATCAGGGAAATTGGATTAGCAGTTGGCAGCTGCAGGTAGACAAGGTTCTGCAGTGATTAAATATGCAGCTTGGCTGCATTTGTTGTGACAGACCTTTAGTAAATTCTACTGTAAGCACCATCTGTCTAATTTGTATAAAGAAAACTTGGTGCTTTAAGCTACTGATAAAGAACTAAATCTGTTGCTTTATCATAAACAAAACTTTTGCTCTAAATTACCTTAAACATAATCTATTAGGTTAAAGCTTTTTCTATCACGATGAATAAATAATACATGCAAAAGTGCTTTCAGGTACTTCATTTTGCAAGTACTGAAAACAAAAACAGTTCAGTTCCTCAATAAAATGCTTAGTATTCTGATCCACAGGGAGATGACACTGTTAAAATATCACTACGAAAATGGTCCAGGACTGCCAAATTCATTTAATTTGTGGTTTTTACTAGGACTTTCTAACTGGCTGGAGTTTGGGGTTTCTTTAGGTTTTTAATATTTCTGAAATACGCTGTTGAAAAACAGTCACAACAAGGGAGCTCTTTCTTTTTAATATACATTTGTAATCATTAGATCTGCATAGAAACCATATGTTTGTTTCTTTACCAGGGAGATCAAATATAATTGAAGATGACTTAAGTAATTATGTGCTTTGCTCTCCTTTTTCCTTCTATTTTTTTTTCTTCTTCCTTCTTCACATTTTTATACGAATAGCAAAAATGTCCAGTATGAAAACAGCAGCTAATTTTCTCCTAAGAATTTCAAGGCTTCTCTTGACAATCTGGTTAAGTACTGCATTGACTGGGCAGCCGCAGTCTCAGTTGTACTTTGTTTATAGTTGTGACATCATCAGATTTGCTAGAAACGCATGGAAAAAAAGGGATCTGAGGAAAAAGCAGTTAAATAGCAACATGCTATCTTTAGCTGGTTTGTAGAAACTCCATGCTGTTAAATTATTTAAAATCCTTGATTTTCAGCTTGCACACATTAAAAGTTTTCACACTAAGTGCCAAATGTTGCAAACAGCACTTTAACAGAATGATTTTGCTTTGATCCCTGTAGCAGTTCCTGAATAATTTATCACAGGTTATTGCCTTAATTCTGGAGAGGGATAGAGCAATAAAGGCAGATGAAAACACTCCAGTTGAAACACCTTGGGGCCTGCTCATTCCTCTGACACGGCTCTTTTGTTGGAACTATTTAGAGGTTATTAAGACATGTCTCCAGAATTAAGAGTATGCTGTAAGGATGAAGACAGCCATCTTAATTCTAAAGACAAAGCGCAATGACCCTTCACCTTTTTTTTTCCTTTGTTGTTATTATATAGTAGAATTATGAGGGTAATATTATAGCTGCACCCAGTAGTGCCACTACAGTTAAGGGTCTGTCAGACTTTCCATTACAAGCCCCGTTTTGGGGGTGGGTGGCAGGAGTAGTCTCGTCTATTTTAAATTGCATTAGTCAGACACTTGGCACATGTTGGCAAGTCATAGAGGGTTGTGGTTTTTTTCTGTGAATATGTAAATCTTCCGCTCCTTTCCTTTGGAAAATCCATTAAAAAATCTTCTTAAGGGCTTTGATACAAAATAATTGATTTAATTTTAAGTTAACCTATCACTGACACTCGTGGAAGAATATTTCAAAACTAAAATTTGAACAAAACTGTTTCATTATCAAGAAAAGCACTGTGTAAAGCTGCATCCTACCTGTGGGCTCCTCTTGCTATGTTCCTTGTGTCTGCTGCTCTTCACTTCTCACCTGACTCGCTCTGCAGTTGCCGGTGGTGTTATTAACCGTCACTTTGCCCCAGCAGTGGTTGGTGTTCAGTTGTGAACAAAGCAGTCGCTTCGTGTGTTCTTCAAATCACTCTGTTAAGTTTGCAAGGCACTTCAAATCCCACAGGAAGACAGACAAAAAGTAGATGTATAAGTGTATAATGTTGCTTGTCATTAATAAATTTCATGCATACAAATGCTATTTGAAAACGCTTAATGGACTAAAACTAGGCTGTCTTGGGATTTTAGGGGTTTGGGGTTTTTTTTTGTATTAAATGTAAATTAAGCAAGCACGGAATCTAGGGTGGGTTGTTTTTTTTTTCTCCTGTTAGAGTTCAAACTCAACCAGCGACTTAAATTAATCAGGATTTCTCTCGGGATTCTGTAGGCTCTTATACAGGCTTTTTGGATGTTACCAACTGTAGGTGGTGTTATTTTATTGAGTTCTGATGGATAGTATCTGAACCTCTGAGTTTGGAGTGATGTTATATGAAAAGATTGTTACGGTACTTTGTAGACTGAGGTAATTTATGAAGAATAGTGTGGTTAATGGTATAGGCTTTTGAATACCAACACCTGAATTTAAAGAATAGCAACCCAAGAAACCTATTTTATGTAGCAGTTGTTCTCCTTTCTTTAGAATTCAAGGTCAAATGGTGTTTGTGTAGGTTCCCAGAAGCCTGGGACCACAGTTTAAAGGAAGTTGCACATCTACTTTTATTAGTAGTTTCTAAACTCTCACAACCAAACAGTTTCTTATATTCATTTGCAAAGAGTGTTCTCTTACGACGCGTTGTTTTTATAAAGACGGAAGAATCATGTTAGGGGTTATGGGCTTGGCTGGTTGTCTTTTTCTGATCTATGTTTTAGTGACCACCATAGGATGGTGAGCTATATCTCTCTGAGGACATCCTCAAACAAAGGCAAGTTCATCTCTTGCCAGGGACTGTAGCTCCCTTCTACGCTGCTCTTGCCTTTCCTTGATGCAATCTTGCTTGTGTCCTTTTTTGTGGCTAGAATGGGTGAAGGAACCAAGATCAGTCTGGAGGACTTCCACTTCCTTCTCTGTGTTGTTGCATCTGTGTATCCCTTCAGAAGGAAGTACAAAGCGTTGCTGCCAAGTTTTTTTTAATTCTTTACATTTTGGCCACTGTGTCTGCTGTACAGTTATTTTCTTTGTTGACAAAACAGCACACAGAATATGAAAATAGAGATTAATATAAAGATAAAGTAACAATTTTATATTGCCTCTTCTTAGTATTGAACACTTCCTCTCTAGCGATTTCAAAGTCCCATTAAAGTTAATGAGAGTTGAGACCTCTGAGCATCTTGCAAGTTCAGGCCATTTCGATGCACAACAGAAAGGAAATGCAAATATTAAAATACTCCTAGCAACCTCACTAGTGGTTTGTAGAGAACTCAGTGTATCCTTGGATAAATCCATGTGCATGCCATCCAAGTCAATTGGATTAATGGGTCTGTATGGGAAAAGTAGAAATTAGCCCTTGTGTAAGACCACATGTAGCAGTTTAACAAGGCATCGGCCATGGTTTGCCATTTATGTGATCGATTTAAATTGATACATGAATCTTATCTTTTGTGTTTCTTAGCACTATAAATATTACAGTGTTGGCACCACGTGGTACGTTATTGAAAACTCTAGATTTGAGGAGAGAACTCCTCACTGGGTTTTTTGCCATGTTTCTATGATTTTTTTTTTGCCAGACTCTGCAGTACTGTGATCTTTTATTATGAAGAAAGAAGTACAAAACCCTACATGCAACACAAGGATAAAATTTATTAAAACTACTTAATTGTGAAATAAAGAATAGTTATGTCTAAGTAAATGGAAAAGTTTGTTTATATTGTTAAAATATTTTTCAGTCGCTACTGCTTCTTATTCAAACCTATTAATTATCCTGAAAACATCCCTTTAGTAGGGGCTAATTGTGCATCAAATGTTGTCTGCATTTGAGCTGGATTTAGAAGCCACGCTTCAGTCATTAAAGGGAAAAAAAATGCATCTCAGAACTAAAGGTTAATACAGACAGAGATCTGCATGGTTGTCTGTAAGCAAAAAAAGTCAATTTGTGAAGAAAACTAACTTGGAAAATTACTGTTAAAAATGTTAAAATAAAAGTACAATGAGAATCTTGGTACAACCTTAATTGTAGCCTGTTAGGAGTATCAATCTTACACCTCATTCAAAACATTACAAGCTTAAAGTAACGTTTTATTGTTATTGTTTCTTTAAATATATGAATACAGGAAGCACTTCTAAACTTGACTACGGAGTATTCATATATTATGTTTTAATTTGCATTATTCATTAGGATAGCATATCGAATAACCAAAAGCATTTCCTAAGCCTTTTGCTAGTGTTATCACTATAAGACTTGGAGAGATCTTGTTTGTTAAAAAGAATCTTTGTGGGTTTTATTAAAGAAAAAAAAAAGATTTGAGCGAGACATTTAAACTAATGAATCAAAATCAGATATGTGGTCATTATTGGCTGATTATTACTCCATCTGCTCGGTGCTAACGTGAAAATCAATTACTGTGTCTCTTTCCCACTGACAGCGTATGTTGATCGGGCTGGCAAGGGATCTTCGCGGGATTGCCTTTGCGCTGAACACAAAGACCAGCTACACCATGCTGTTTGACTGGATGTATCCTTATTACACTGTGACAATACCAGCTCTGTGCACAGAGGGAGACCAGGCCCCTTGCATTAGTTTAATAGTATGGCACAGTGGGGAAGAGGAAACAAAGCTAAATGAACTAATGTGTAATCAGCTAAAATTACAGCACAATGGCAACCATGCAGTTAACTGGGAGGGACCACAGAGAGGTCACTTTTTTGTTGTGTCACACTACTAATCTAGAAAACATATCCAAGTGGTTTTCTTCCCTTCATAAATCCCTCATGTTTTCATCAACAAAAGCTATGTCTTTAACTCCAAACACAACGTACCTGCGTTTAGTTTAACATCAGAAGTACTTAAAAACACTGTACAAGTGCTATCTGGGGAGACTTCTCGCTCTCGTATGAATCATGTCTTTAATTTAGTCAGTTACTTTCTATTTATGTCAACTCTATTAATATCGTAACACCTGCAGTCTTCTTGATCTAGGAGAAAATGGACGTCTGAAAACAAAACCAAAATCTTTAGATTGTAGTTTTCTTCAGTAAGTAATTATAATGGAACTTTTTTTGCTTTAAATATTGCATGCATTTTTGTGCCAACAAATACAATAATACTCATGGGTGTTTTCTTAATACTGTAGAGAAATGTTTTGTATTTTTATAAATACGGTAGCTGTAATTCTCTCTTCAGCACATAGTCATATTAGTAACAAATAGCTGGAATATACAGTGAAGTAACTATGAAAATACTTGTGTTATAATTTAGATCTCACAACGCTATGGAAGTTAATTGTGTACTTGTTTATTTTATGGACAGAAAAAATAGCATTCAGGTGAAATTACATGCTTTACTAGAAATCAAGCGTTTAAAAATATTTTTATTTCAAGTAAATAATGAAACCCTACTGTTTACTAATAATCTTCCTGGTTAAGAAAGAGGAATGCATCGGTGTAGAACTGCAACTAGGAAATTAGCCTTTAAGGACTGAAAGGCTGTGCAGCAGAGCCATCTGATAGATGTCCTTGCGTGGTGGGTAGTAGAGTCCTTATGACCATTCAGATAAGCCTTATTTAAGACATTCACAGGCCTGCAGTGATTCTGTCTGTGTGCTGGCTCAGCTTGCAGAAAGTAAGTCAAGAACGTAATCACCGTAATCTTTATTTCTCTTAAAATCGGTGGAAAGCATCTCTCAATTTCAGTTATAGAGGACTGGATGAAAACAAAACCAAACCAAATAATAAAACAAAACCAAAACAAACAAAAAAACAGCAAAAACAACAACCGCAAAAAAAAAATCACAGGAAAAAAACCCATAACAAAAAAGCCCAAACTGCTGAAGCCAGACTGTGAATTAGCATCTCATTTTATAGTGGGCACCAGTGGGTACATTTAACTTCATTAGTATTGTTTGTGCTTGTGTTCCCTAAAACTTAATGATAAAATGAGGAAGATGTGTAAAAGCAGATCCATTTCAAATTCTTTTTACTTTGTTTTTCCTAGTACAGAATGAGTATCTCGCTCTTCTGTGCAGAACTGTAGATCTCCAGTTGTAGGAGGAGGGATGAGAGAGATTTACCTCCTCTCCATTTGGAAGAAATGGATTCATCCACAGAGGTGTTTGGGTTTTTTTATACAGGATCCAGGATATGTGATCCTGAGGACCCTTTCCTCTTTTTTTTTAAATTAATTTATACCTTCCAGTTTTTGAATTACGGTTATGTCAAAAACTAAAGCTTCCAACTTTAGGATTTCATTATTCTGTATTCACAATAAAAATAGATTGAAATGTAGCTTTGTGGGGAACTCAAAGCTCAGTCCTTCTCAGTTTCTTTTCCCTTGCTCAGGTTCAAAATTTTTTTTCCTCCTCACCTTTGTCTGCAAAGGATAAGTGCTTGCTTCTGTTCAGTGGATTTCACCTCATTAGACTGAGTCCAGCTTCATCCAGGTATTGATCCAAAGCATTATAGCAGAATAAGCTGCTATTATCACAACTCTTATTTACTGTATATAAAGACAGAAAGGTAAATGGGAGGAGAAGGGAGGGTCAGATGCCAATTTTATCCTCTAAAGTTTAAATATCCTTCGATTAATGTATTTCTTTTGTCGTTTCCAATATATAATCAGAAAATTGTTTTAATAGTAAAGAAAAGCTATTTTTCAGGCAGATTTTACTCCGTTATGTTTGAAGCCCTAGTATTTCAATATTGAAAATGGCAAATGTAGAATATTAGCCAAAATAAATCTGATTCACTTGCATTGGTTCAATAAATGAGAAATAGAGGCAAGGGATAAAAAGCTACGCTTTTAATATACTATAAGATGATGTTTATTCTGTATTTGAAGACTATCAGGAATAGTCACCTGTAAATTGTTGGTAGAAGAACGTGTTGATAAGCTTTTGAACTGATTGCAGGGAGTATTTTTGGGTCTAAGCCCTGTCCGTAACAGAACATATTACACTCAGGAATCTCTCACCTGAGAAATTCTTCTTTTTTTTTCTGATTGCGGTATTTAGGATTTCAGTTTTGTCCAGTAGATGGCAAAAATGAGCAGAAATTATTCCTGTTAAGTCCTTTTGGTCTGGGGAGTGGGGGGGGCACGGGAGACACCGTTGTATCTTTTATTTTACCATTATGATTGAGTTATTAGGCTCATGGTTTAGAGGTGAATCGTCAGGTATGCTGAAGCTGTGCTAGATTGCCAAATAGGGCTGTTTTGTAGCAGGCTTGCTTATACTAATTGAGTTTCTCTAGCAAATCAGGCTCCTTGGAAAAAGGCCAAAGGCTTTTCATAATTGTATTGACAAGAAAATGAATATGATAAATGGCGTTCATTCAGCTGAGACAAGATTTATAGTTTTCCTCTGGCAAGGGATGAAGAGAAAATACTTATAATAATAGTAAAATTTGTTTTAAAGTTGTATTAGGCTATATCTCAAAAGACTTCATTAAAATATTTCCAAATATTTTAAGCAGCTTCAGGTGTTAAGTATAGCATCTTCCTCAAGTATCCAGTAATGAAAGATGAAGAAAAACATCCCACAAACAAAACAAAACAAACTCAAACCCTGGATATGAAAGTCATTTATTCTTCCTGAAATATTGATACGTCAAGCTGTCAGTGATGATTCCAGTACCGCAGCTCTGGAAAGTTTATTTGCCTTTTGTATTCATAACGTGTGGTCTCTAATTTGTAGGTCAGTCCTGAACATGCAGGTGTGGCCTGAGAAAACTTGTATACCAATGGGAGTAGAATCAAAACCTGTTTTTCTTAACAGTGATGATGTCATTCTGCTCTTTACTTCAAGACTGCCTGCATAAGAAGTTGCACGGTTAATCTGTTTTCTTCCGTCCTAATACTGGCCTGTAGTCTAAGGTCCTTGGTCTCGCAGTGGGATAAGTCCATGGAGATTCAGTTATGAGTCCAGGGTAATACCCACTTTCTCCTTACTTTTATTTGGTGTTTCTTACAGTTAAGTGGTAACCCATGAGCAAATTTTTCTGTGTTCCTCCCAGTTGATTCTCAGTATTTAATGATTTCTGTTGTCTGTGACAGAAAAAGGTTGCAATAAGAAAACGGATTGCAAGAATAAAATGATTAGGTTGACTCAGAGATGCAGTCAGCTAGATGGCACACGATGGATGTATGTGAGTGCATGTAAAAGTATCTACGTGTATAGATACATAGGCCCTAAGTTTATAGAAAAGTGATCTGCCATTGAGATGTTTTATCTCGTAGTCGTTTAAAAGTTGACCTGGATATTCAGATGTCTGATCATATGGTGCTTCAGATGTGGAACACTAGAACAAGCAAAGCACTAAGGTGGTTTGTTCAAAATTTTGAAGAACTAAATTTTTAAGTTTTTATGTTCTTAGGATTCAGAATTAGGTACAAACTTGAAAGAGTTTGTAGAGCTGTAGAGATTGAGGTTTCCTAATCACAAGAGAAGAGGAGAGCACGTTTTCTGATGAAACAAGGCTACCCGATCAGTAATCTGTTTGTAATAGCTGCTTCTGCCAATTGCATTGATTTAAACCTCAGTATCTTTTTTTTGCAGTTTGAATACTTTTGAGCTTGAACTGGCTGGTCACGTTAAGTTCATGACTTGGCCAGATTCCTTGAAGCTTGTGGTTAAAAACAGTTAAAAATAATACTCTGTTTAAAGCCAATGTATTCTACTTTATTGGATTTATAAAAGAATTAATAAATTGCCAAAGCCTTTGTGTTGCCCCTAGCATTTATGAAATTTGACTACAGTTTCCAGTCTTTCCTTGTCAGTGAATATGAACTCAATGCTTAAGCTTTTGAATGAAGATACCTAATCACATTGGCCGCGTTAGCTGCCTTTGATATTGCTGACTTACATTTTGGTTGTAGGATATGGCTGTCAGGTTACTCTCTTCACTATGAAATCTGAAAAGGCAATTGTCTTCTAGCCTGTGAAAGGCTTTCTAGCCCACAGTGGGGCTTTGCAGCATTTCACCATCTCCCATCGGTGTACGTGGGGTTAGTAGGAAGGCTAAGGAAGAGGCATGGCTTAGGAGAATTAATAGCACAGTTCAGTGCTGTACCTTACGTGACATTTGCTGCCTCTTGAGAGTATTGACCACCCTCTGTTGAGAGCAAGCTGGACTGGAAGCCCACCTCAGAAAGAATGGAACTGGCATTAGTGAATTTTTAAAGGTATGAGATGGCATGGATCATCTATACCCTTTGAGTATGTTTTAGGTAAGTGACAGTTGAATTTAAATCCCAGTTTATTACTGGGAAATGGGTAACTCTCCATGGTATGTTTAACTCTAGTTTGTTTGATTTTAAAATGTGAAGAACCCCATAAAGGAGCAAGAAGCAAGATCTAAAAATATATTTTGCCTCTCAGCTTCTTTGCTATGTGTAGTTTAGCCCTGCAGCGCCTCAAGCAGCTGGCAGCAAAACTGCACGAGTCTTTAGGTGCCTTAGACAGACAGCAGTAGCCAGAATGCCTCCCATCTGTTTGCACGGCGCTGTCATTCATCAGTAGTGCTAAGTCTGATGACTGCAGCCTCCATCAGAAGAGCTGTGTCGGACTGAGACTTGACTGTGTCTGCATATCCTAGAAGCGTCTAAACCTCTGTGTGTTTCAGACTTTTATTTCACAATCCCACGCTGAGTGCTGTACCTGAATTTTACTTTGTAAGATTCACAGTAGTTGCCTTTATTTTCTGAATAAGCAATAGTATTTTCTATTTCTAAGTCACTATTTCTCACATGACTAAATAAAGCGGAATTCTATTATATGAAACAAAGTTTAAAATGAAAAATAAGTTTATTATTAAACAAAACCATTGACTAGATTAGTTAGATCATGTTAATAGGAAATTGTGTAGTTAAAATTTCTTGGTTCCATCTAAAAAAACCCCAACTGTTTAATTCTTTTTCAGTCAAGCTGTGCTACCTCATTTTCATTTACCAGTCTGCATTCTTACCCAAATAAACTCTTGTTTTCAGCGTATTGGGGAAAACTAGGGGTCAGCTTTGTATTAAATCATTGCATGAAATACTCTGATACAGTCAGTAACCCATACGATTTTATTTAAGTTACGTTGCACAGCCTACTGAACTTACTTTTTTTCTGTGTTGCATTGTTTTAAGCCCTGCTTTAAAAGAAGGGATCTCTCCTAGGTGCTGATGAGCAAACAGCTCTGCTGAAAGGGTTCTTAGAAATCTAACTTTGCTGGTCTTCCCTGCACAGTTTTTCTGAATTCTCTTCTTGAATGCTCTGGAGGCGACTTTGTACAGTGAAGTTGTTCCCAGCTATATGGAGCAAATATAATATATATGAGGTGGTGCTGAAATTTGGAGCCCAGGATTTCCTAGTATGTAAATTTGTGGTGGTTTTAAATTGTTCTGTCATTTCTGACTTACGCCATTCATTAAAAATCCAAGCTAGTTCTTATGTAGGTTAGCTTCACATGTACAAACTGCTTTCCTTTTCCTTCGTTGCAGCTCTAGTATATTAACTATTTAGTCTTTTAAGCAGAAGCTTTCTTAAATTTATAGGTTCTGGCAGTGCCTCTGTCAGAATGAGCCACCAAGGTCTGTATCTGGCCCACCCAGCTAATGTTGTCCTACGGTTTTAGGGGAGGTTGTCTCGCGAGATGTTGTTTTATCCGTATACTCTTTAACTCAGTCTGGTGAAGATACCCTGCATACATTTCTGTTCTGCAAAGAGCTATTGAACTGTGGTACCGGGAACCTGCGTGTACAACCCCTATCTTGAAGCTGATGGCAGAATTTATGCAAAACAGGTAAGAAGCACGTGAAAATTAGGTAAGTGATGAATGCTGCAGTAGTATGCATTCTCTGTTCCATCTTTCTATGTTTTGTGTATCCTTGTGTTGTCTAACGTTGACTTTAAGACTGCTGCTTTTGTATTTTGGAACAGAATTTGCAAGCAGAACTTAGCTTTCAGTGTCATTCTGTTGTTTTACCAAAATGGTAGATACTACAAGATCAGCTGGTAAGGATTAATTACAGGAATATATAAGAGAGACTACTGTGTTTTTATATTCAGTGTTAGTGGAAATGTATGGTTTAACCAGGGGTAAATACCAACTCCATAATTAAATATCCGAGAATTGTCTGCTGTCGAGATTTGCTGCAGGCTGAATTTTTGCCTAAAGCCAAGCAGCATGCGTGTGTGCTGGTAAAACTACAGCTCCCTTTATGGTTGCTGCTGCAACTCAGCTCTGCCAGCTAAAAGAGGAATGAAGGGTATCTAATGCAGCAATATTTATATCAGCATGCAGGTAACTTCTCCCACATCTAAAACCTCTGTGCGCTAACCGGAAAGGCCTCAGAATGGTTCTGGGAGGTGAGTTCAGTACTTGACATTGCAGGTGTTAGACTGAAATTCCTGGTTTACCATAACTAACAGAACAATTCATTTTGGGAAGTTACCATAACGCTTGGATATACATACTGTACTGCCCAAAGTGAAAAAAGATTTTTAAACAAAAAATTGATACTTAAAAGTCTCTGTGCTCGCTGCCTTCATGATTGAAGTAATTGAGAGCTTTCAGCAAAGAAGTAAATGTTCTCATCATTTCTCATTTTGCCTTGTAAATCAAATTTACAAGGAAACAATTTGAAATATTTGAAATTTGAAAAAAATATTTTGTTTAATATAATGACAGGAAATTGGTGCCTTAAAGTTCAGACCTGGCTCCCAGTCAGATGCTGGTGCATGTGATGTGCACTTAATCCCCGAATGGCTATACAAACCTTAAGGCAGAGGTCCCTGTTTCTTGTTTGTGTTGACTTGCTTAATGTGACTTTCCTTCAGCTTGTGTAGGTTAATTATGTCTTTTATCCTGGTAGTAGTATAATAAATTGCTGGGAAAAGTTTAGCCTGTTTCTATTCATGATGCGGTGCACAGGCAGTATGCTCTAATAGTGCTGCAACTTATTTCAATGAGGAGATTGTTAATGTATAAACATAGAACTCTAATAAAGGTAAATAAAAGCAAAGAACAACTGGAATAATAAATCTTATTAAAAAACAGTTCTTCAAGCTACTTTCCATATTCATGTTATTCTTCTACCTATTGGTATTCAGAAAATCTGCCTTGTTCCCTTTAGAGAACATCATCTGGGATGGTGTTTTTTCAGGAGTTGTGTACTGCATTAGCTTTTACAGGTTAGAATGCATTATACAATATAATTTGACATGGTTAAAATATGTTACAGAGTATCAGATTGTGTATTATGCCACTCCGATATTGAGATGATGTGCTGGTTTTGGTGTTTTGTCTCTGCCAGCGTTCTGTGCATATGGAATACACAAGTGTTATACCAGGCACATTTTAAACCTGGGTAAACACCCAGGTTTGCAGCAAAGACCCTGCAAAGAGGGACTCAGACCAAAAAAATGGACTTGCGGCAAAGAAGGATGCCTACTGCTGTCCCTAGGATAGGGGTGATAAAAGGAGCCCGTGTTTGATCAAAAGTGGATGACTACCAAATAGGTCAGCCAGAAAGTACTCTGGTTTACATCACTCAGCAATGACCCCTTTCCCTGTCACTCCAGATAAACACTAAGAGTCAGTTTTGCTAAAGTTACTTAAAGCTTAAGAGCTATATTCGAAGTTAACTTTTAGGCCTGAACTTGGAGTTGGACTTCTTTATCACAAAGCCAGGATGGAAAGATGCAGCAGGGACTTCAGCAAGGACTGTGTTATGTTTCCGGATTGGGAACGAAGTGGTTCTTGTTGGCTGTGATAATACACGTGCATCAGGGAAGGCAGTGTGGCGCGGTCTTCTTCAGGGCTCAGGGTAAAAAGCGTGCACTACAGTTTACACTGGGAGAACTGGCTTGTCGTTGCTACGGATTTGAAGTAGCAGAATAACCAGTGGGGATTAGTTTATCTTAAAAGCTACAGAGATGCGGAAGCAGATTATAAATTACTCTGACCGCTTTGGTTATGGAACCTTTGGAGCATTGTTGTGAACTGCACATGGACACGTGATGTTCCCCGGTCACTGAAAGCTGTGTGCGTATTGTCTGGTCACCATTTCTGGTTAACATTGCTTGGTCTTCTGTCATAGGATTGTTTCTTTGGCAACACACGGAGATAACTAGAGTGCATGTTATTGGAGTGAAACCTAGAATTAGTTTATTAAATAATTGTACTTTGTAATCAGCAAATGGTTTTTTTTGTTTTAGGAATGAGTCCATTGCAGCCTTCTGCTTTGATGACGATCTGAATATTTTTGCTGTTATTTTCTAGATCACAACGCTTAAATTTTGATGTATCATCTCCAAATGGAATTCTTCTCTTCAGAGAAGCTAGTAAAATGATTTGTACATACAGTAGGTATTCATTAATGTTTCCTCTGCAGTGTAATTCTTTGCCTGTCTTGTGATATAAAACTCCTGTTAGTTCATGTTCCTGAGCACTGGCGGGTTTGTGGAATACGTGGCAGACCGTAACGTGTCGCAGCCAGTGTCATCCCGTTGTAAAGCACAGAACTTCCATGGTAGGCCTTTAGAGCTCATTTACTTTCACGGATCAAGGTTAATTCATGTAGCACTGTTGCTTGTATTGCTTTATAAACTTGAATGCCTGTCTTCTAGCAACTGTAAATGTATTTCAGCAAAGATACCAATAGTGACGAGGTGTTTGATCTAGGCTACTGATTGATGGGTGTGGGTTGATTTTATGTATTCAAATTATATTGCAGCAGTTCCAAAACGGCTTTACCCTAGAGCACTGTTAAAGTGTTTATAATAAGTTGCTCCATTTTACTACTCCCACTCACGCGTGCAACTGCAACAGGTCTTTGACATCAGCAGTTTATATTACACTCCAGCTAGCTTTGTAGCTTACAGTTTTGTTTTCTAACTATTTTGAAAGGAATATTACCAAGTTTTTGTAGTGCAACCTCATTTGTAGTTTGTATCAACAGGGAGGGGCATAAGATGCCCTTTCTTTTAAACAAAGAAAATTGGTGCATAAAATTTGTTTTTGCTGCATTCAGGTTGCTTTTTGGGTCTGGAAACCGCGTGTTACATGGCTGCCTGTAAAAAAACGTCAAATGTAATTTTGCATTTGATCTGTAGGGCATGGAAACGGTGTCTGCGGGATTGCATAAAAGCACTGACTTTAGACAAAAAAAGTTACACCCAAGTGACTCTAACTTCTTGCAAAATAACTTTTCTGTTTCATTTTCAAATATACCATGTGGTAAGCTGGCATATTTTTTTCAGCTATGTTAATAAGTAAGTTTGTTAGAATGATTAAGCAAAATAAAAATAATGTTTGAAAAGATAAAAGGTAAACTTTTAGATTTTACTACTTGATTACTGTTAGCCTTTGTAATTAATTGCTCTAAGCTTTCTTTTGATGGTTTAAAAAAAAAAAATCAAGTGTAGTCATGACGATGCTTCAACCCTGCTTGTCTTATGGTACCTGATCCCACTGCAGTTGTATTTCCCTTTTTAAATTTTCCGCCTTTACAATCCTTTCTGCACTGCTGAAAAACATACCGTGTTGTTGGGCATCCATTCATTTCACTTGTTGACATCAAGATTCTGAACCTTGCTGAGTGAACCACACCAGTTGGTTTCAACCTGCTTCGTTCTTAATCATGCCTTTAAAACACTCGGTAAAGAAACCTTTTTGCTTTCACTTGCAGCTTTTATGGTGGATGAGTGTGTGTTGGTGGAGTTGATAAAATTCTCAGCCCTAAAGTATTTGTAGCACTTGCACATAAGGACCAGACAACATTTTCTGGCTCATGCTACAATTTAACTATGCAATGTAAAAGGAAATTTCAGGACAGTGCAGATTTAAGATTTCAAACGAAGCAGTGGAGCCACAGAGCCTGTTGAAGCCTGTGTACTCTTGCCTCTTTGTTAAATTATGTGAAAGGCACTTAGGGAAGTGTGCCATAGAAAGAAGTGAAATGACCATAAGAGCTTTCTCTCATGCTTCTCTTTTGTGACTTTCATGTCATCCTTCCATTGGAAAGCAGTTATTTTATTCAACACAGGTTTAAGAGGAGAACTGTTCTTAACGTCCTCCAAAAAATAATTTAAAATCACCTATCAACTAAAAGTGGAGGGAAGATGTAGATGTGGGAGAAAGGCTTCACTCAATATGTGTATGGGTTGTTGTTTTTTTCATTTTCCTTTTAAAACACTGATATTATCATCATTGTTTGAAAGGGCCCCATCAGCGATCTTTCCTGTACTTAGTTGTGACATTTAAAGGTATTGTGTAGGTTTGCTTTTCTGTGAGGGATTGCCAGTATCTGTTCTGGGACTGGACTCACTGCAGAGTCAACACCAGAGACCTCCCAGTGCAGTCGGATCAGTTGGCCACCTAGAGCAGAGATTTCACGTAGCCCAGCTGGCTCTGCGCTGGCACAGATGGGCAGCGCTGGCCTGGCTGTCGCTGTGGCGCAGCTGTGGGCACGGCAGTGAACATCCTAGATTAGCGCATTTCAAACGGCTACAGCTATTGCTGAAGTGGCCACTGGCTTCCAGTCTGGGAAGGTTTTACTGCCCACTAGAAGTATTTCAAGATACTACAGTTAATCAGCTTTGAATAATTGCTGTTAATGTTTTTAGCTTTTCTTGTTAATTACTAGCTTATGAGATTTCCGTTCCAGTGTATGGAACGATGTAACTACTGGAAATGTGTTGTAAGGAGTCATTACTTCAGTTATGTGCCATCTTTGGAACATACGAATTCCTATAAAAATATTGATATTAAGGGACTTTGCATTATTTTCAAATGCCTTCCTGAAAATTTTAATGCCTAAATTGTGCTTTTAAGGAAAACAATACTTTCTAATTTTTTTTAAACTGTGTTAGTCTTTTAAGCATATGTACTCTTGGCAGACATCTGGGGGAAAATACAAGTGAACTAAGTGATGATCATAAAATTCACTTTGGCAGTGTTTCCAGCCCCGCATTCTGAAAAACTGTGATTCAGTTCAAAGAATGAATACACACATGCCTTCAAATCCTTGGCTTCAGTTTTCAACTTCTCTGCTTTACTATTACTGCAGGTAACTTAAAATTCTGAAAATAGTTGCAGTTTTCACATTCAGTGTGACTTTATGGCTGAAACGTTAGAGAGAAGTAAGACACACACAGTAAATGTCAAGAGATGCAACAGAGAGCACATGCTCATTTATCTTACCAAGTCAGCCAAACCTCTTGTTATGTGCCTGCAGTTCATAGTGAGCTCCTCAAAGCTGATCAGAAAGATTCTTGAAACTCAAGATAGATTTTCTTGAAATCTAAACTACAATCATTGCCTTTTTAAACTAAGAGAAACACAAGGCAATGACATGAGGCAGAAGGGAGAAAATAGAAGGAACCATCTCTTTCCTTCATCACACTGTCCTTTCGGGAAGATTCTTCCTTTCGGTCTCAGTTTCAGTTAACCCATTGATGAAGTGGGTTGCCATAAACTCTGCTCAGCCTCCTCTCATCCCTGAGAAATTATTCTTTCCATCACCTGGAGACCTGGCTGTCCTTGCTCCACTTGGCAATCCTGTCTGAACCCAGGCTTCCACTTCTGCTTTGTTACCTCTCACGTCTCCTCCTTATCGTGCCCTGGACAGTGTGAGTTTCCTTCCATAGCTCAGCAGCAATCCACGAATGTAGCATACAAACAGTAAATGGAAACACAGCTTAATTGTATTGTACTTCCATTGGTAAGTGAAATTTAAATTTGGTTTAGAACAGGATTTTTCCTCTTCCTCTCTCACATGTAAAGATATACAGAAAATGCTAATAAAAAGTATTATTCTCAGAAATTTCACCTGTACCAAACTAAACACAAAAATTTCCAGTTAATGGCTTAGGCCCACCGGGGCTCGTCTTGCTATATAAACCTATAGGTACATAAAAATGTGATCTTAAATACGTCTCTGTCCTGCCAACATTTAGACAAGGAATTAGTAACTGAAACGAGGTGGCATCAGGTGATTCTCCTCCCCAGCGTCAGAGTTCACGTAATGTTGATTATTCCTACGTCTGGACTACACTGGTCAAAGCAGGTTTGGACAATACAGAGATGCTTTGCAAATACGTCCTTCTTCAGGTGATGTATATCATCTAGAATTTGTGTGTGGATTTGCTTTGTGTAAAGCCTGTACTGTTGTTTACATGGGAATAACTTTTTCAAACAAACATCTGGTGACCTAGAATGTCACTTCCATTCCATCTACAATTTTGCCAAAGTTTGTGGCGTACATTTCTGTCCGAATGGTACCTCCATTTAATATCGATGTATACTGTAAGGTCTTTGCTTGGGCTAAAAATAAGAGGAGGAATAAAAGGGTAGAGCAGTGTTTCTGGGGTGTGAATCTATGTGAACACTTGTGAGTATGGATGCTGAAATGGCTTTAAGTCTGGACTGAAGCATGTACTCTTTTTCTCCTCTAGACTGGCGTATAGGGATTGCATGTATTTGAGTGCAAAACAGAAATGAAAAACAAAACCAAAATGCCTGTTTCAAAGATGCTCAGCATTTACAGTTATCAGGGAATGAAATTTAAAATATGAGTTATTTTTATTTTTTAAAATAAGCATCTCAGCGAGTGCTTAATTCTTCTTAACAGATCCAGCTTTG
The DNA here is from genome assembly GCF_000695765.1 of Mesitornis unicolor. Classification (NCBI taxonomy): domain Eukaryota; kingdom Metazoa; phylum Chordata; class Aves; order Mesitornithiformes; family Mesitornithidae; genus Mesitornis; species Mesitornis unicolor. Next base: position 15,999 of record NW_010202682.1, on the reverse strand, counting down.
TGATTAGGGTAGTACTAATGTGTCCTGTCCTGCTCATTTATCACTGATACGGTGCTGAAGACATTTCTAAGATGTCTTTACAAGTGCTGTGTGTTCAAAAACTGTAAAGCCTGGCGTAGGATGCAAAAAGCACTTAGGTAGTCAATTATCCCTGTTAGGACTCTGCAGCTGCTTGGCAAGGGGTCTTGTGTCTTGTCCATTATGGCTAGAGCCAGTCTGATGGAGTGAGAGAGTGATTTAAAATAAACAACTGAGAGGAGAAAATTGAAAGGAGTTGGAATAGTATAGTCTGCCATTCTTCATCCCAATATATTTCACTTTTAATTCTGTTGGTACAAGTTTCCTTACTATGTGTTTTTGAACTCCCAGTTGTATAGGAACGATGTTCCAGTGTATCTGGGGATCATCTATTTTTGTTTTGTGGTTTCTTTACATTTTAGTAAACCTCTTCCCTTTCATTACAGGAGACTGACATAAAAATAATATTTTCAATATGCTGTTTTTATTTATCTACATTCTGTCATGATATACTTTGATGTAAGTTTTTAATTTTGCTTCAGCTTTCAGCTGTTGTAGCAGTTACTGCTCAAGGTCAGCAATGAGGTTAGCCACAGTAGCACAAAACAATTTCCTGTTCTCACAGGCCAGGTAGCATTTGGATGTGGATTAAATTTTACCACATTTCCAGTAGCCAGACACGATTATTTCTAATGAGCTTTAAATTGCTTCTAGAACATATATTTCAGAAACTTGGTGTGGTAATCCATTCAGTGCCAGCAACTTCATAAGAAAACAGTTGTTCTTCAGAACTTTGGTTAAACGGATTCTTGCTGTAGAACAGGTATTTTTAATCGGCAGCTTGCTTTAAAAGCAGAGTGCTCACTGGTCGCGGTTGCTGTTGGTCTGCTCTCCTCTTGCAGTAGTGGTTCCAGAATATATTGCTCTTCATTACTGACTCAGATTTCATAATCGGTTTCTTTTGGCAAATTTGTCTCGGCACTATGCGTGCTCATTGTGCTGATTTGAGAGGTTTTATGCATGTTTTGTTGTGGAAGCTTAAAAAAATTAGTTTTTGAAGGTTGCTCTCATCTTTATGATTAATGGCTTCCTTTTGTTTTCTGTATACGGCCTCTTCTTTATACTGCCCTAGCATTCTGAGTGCCTGGAAAGCATGCATTCAAAACCATCTTTATGGGGCAGTGGTGAATAATAAAAATAGGAAAGGGGGAAAAGGCAAGAAACACTTTTTCTCCATAAATGTGATAAACTTTCAGAACCTTTGTTTAATCTCACCAAAACCTTTTTTTATCTTCATCTAATTCACACATGGTAAAACGTGATTTAGTTGTATTATTATACGTAGCGCTTATTGGACTGGAATCCAGAACAAGCCCTGCTTAAATGAAACTCAGCCATAAGGAAATCATTTTTGCATTATAGCTTCTACTGCAAGAGCAATTAAGGAAAACTGGAATGGAAGCTGCCTGTCCTGACGTGCTCCCACATCTCGGAGGGAGTGAGGGAATGAGCTGTGCACCGAGCTCTGGTGCGTGTTGCCTGCGGGATTCTGAGGGATGGTGATGTTAGCTTCAGTCAGAGCATCCCACTTTGTTTTTAGCTGGCTTTGTATTCCCCCTCTGCATGCACACGCTTTCTTCATCCAGCTTCTCTGTTTATGTACTAAGGAGTCTTTCAGTAATTAAATGCTTAAATTGTCAGCCAAATTCAAGCCCTTATTTCCTATCTAGCAGTTTTGCTCAATACCTTTAAAAACCCCTTTCTTACTCCTGTCAGAATTTTGTATCACCTCTGAGACGTAGAGTTTATAATTTTTGTAAGTGACGTTGCTGTCAAATGCAGGGCAGACAGTTGTATTAAAGGAAATTACTGAGAATTTTGAAAGTCCATCTATTTTAAGATTGTGTGATACAATTTTTCATGCATTAAGAAGAAATTGGTGCAAGTTGGATTATTTTCCACTTGATTTTTAACTCGGTGGTAACACTGAAACTGCACTGATTAGTCTCTACAGAGTTTTCCACAGGTGCTATGAATTTCAAACACAGTGTTTAAATTCAGCGTGTCATAGGCCGCTTTTATGTTGATTTAATTTCTTTAAATTGTTTCTGTTAACAATAGGAGTTTAGGAAATGGTATTTTGGTCCTCCACTGCAGAGATGATAAATGTAAGCATATCCTCAGTAGCTGAGGAGTTGTTCTTGACCTGATTCCAAGTACCTCAGCAAATTAGTTTATGTTCAGTAGTATCCATGGTGTGTAAATATATTCCCCTGAAGCTCCTGCTAAGTGTTACAAGTAGATCATTCTTTTTTCATCCAGTCAAACATAGCACCATGCTTCGTACTTTTTTCAATAACTCATGCTAAAACACTGGTCTTTGTTCTAGCACTGCATCCCTTGAATCATAGGCTGATGGCTTGGGGCACTGGTAACAGGCACCGCGTGGTCTTTCACCTCTGCTGCTCATTTGAAATCAGCTGTTCCCACTCTTAGGCCTTTTTAAAATGAGTCCATGAACACAGAACCATTCTCTGTGGACTCTGTCCACTTGAAAGAAGCAGCTTTTAAGCTTGCACTAGACCCAGAGTCTTCTGCGTTTTCATTAGAAGGGATAGGCACAGAATTCCTCTTATGCCTGCCTGGGGTGAGGACGTGCCAGGAAGCAGGGGCTGTGTCTTCCAATACGGAATGCTTTATGCCGATAAGTGGGTTTAAAGTTTTAATTACAGGGTGATTTTTCGGTGAAGTAATAAAAATGATAGAAGATCAGCGTTAGTGGATACCTCGTCGAATTCACGTTCCCAGGCTGAGGGATTCCTAGGGCTTTTTCGACTTCTTTCCTCATCATCCAGTTTTTCCACTGACTTCCAATTAATTTCCATATTAAGTACATAATTGCCTTGCTGACAACTACTAAGCTCTTTCCATCTGTTGTTGCATGTTACACCGAGTACTTCAAGGCCCTAGGTTTGCACACCATCGTGCTGGGACAGCTCAGCTAGAAACTCATGGCTGTTGCTTTCTGGAATCCAGAACTCTGTCTTTGCTTATTTCTGAAGCCAGATACATATTTGTGCTCTTAAAGTAGACATTTTCAGCGGAGAATATAATAGTGGTGAAGACCAGATCAGGTTTGTTTGCAGCACGCTTGCCTTTCTGTCTTGTTTGTGCCGTAAGAATTGTGTACGTTGGTTACATAGTGGCTTTTGAAAGTAGTGTGCACCTTCCCACTTTACGTCACGGACAGAATTTTGTATCCAATTTTATTTTTTTCCCACAGAATTTGAAATTCACCTATCTCTGTGACTACACTAGGTTTCGTCAAAAAGATTAATGCTAATTAAGATGACCTGGCTGGGATATCTTAAATGAGGCAGTTAGGAACTTAAATGGAGTTTGCTGATAAATTCCATTTACGTTAAATCAATTTAAAGCATTACAATAAATGAATATCCAGGTACACTGGAAGCCATGGTTCACTTTCTGCAATGCTTTACTTTTCAAAGAGGATCTTTTGGATACCAGTTATTTTTAGTAAAATAGTGATTCAGCACCGTTTGGAATGAATTTTGACACGGTAGCAGTCACTGGAATTGTACTCTCTTCCCAGTGACACCGTGTTCATGACTGCAGCATTTGGGGTAGTAGAGGTGCTCGTATGACCATTTACAGTATCAAGAACATTCTGTATTGTCATTAATTATTAATTTTGTTTTAATTAAGAGGACTTGATTTTGATTGTAAGTGGCCATCTTTCTTAGCTAAACATTTGATTCTTCTGCTACCTTCAGTAATTCTAGTGATGCCATTCCCACTTTTTACAGACTCCAGTTACTTTTTCTAAGCAATACCTGATCATACTCAGGATTTTTTAGTAAATCTACTTTTTCTTTACAAGCTGATGGATAAGTTGCCTTGTACTTGCTCGAAGTGGTGAACAACATTAATGTTTTAAACAGTAACTTATGCCTCTCCCTCTTTATACTAAATGATACGAAATGGGCGACACTTTGCATTGGGTGTTTCTAATTACATTATGTAAATTCCTCATTGTCAGTAATCAATAACATTAAGAAAAAGAATTAAAATAAGACAGGTAAATTATTTGTAGGTGGAAATTTTCATGAGTAGAAAGGAGAGCTCTGTGGAGACAGACTCAGTTTAGGCCTCTATATGTATTAAACAATTCTGTGCAATCTATGAGATCTGTGTGATCTCAGGCAAGTTTTTAGGGACGTTTTTTAATTGCCTATTATAAAAGCAAAACTAAGTTGTCATAATAATTACCTCTCTAAACTGGCAATGTTTGGAATCGTAAATAGTTAAGGTAGAGTTTGCTCATTGCTCCTTGATCCAAGTTGTCATCATAGCCATGACAACTAGGTTAGACACTGAAAGCAAGCAGGCCAAGCGTCTGATCTGTAGACTATTGTGCTTTTATTTGTAGGAATACTTTTTAAAATTTACAGTTTTGTGTTATTTTCCTCAAGGTAAAATTACGAAGAATGATGAGTAGCAACAGAGTGAAGACCTGGCACTCGGTTTTTGTGCAGGTCAAGCTTGCCAAGGTTGACATCAAATGGGGTCAACTTAGTAAGGCTGCTTCATGGCAGAAGTGAAGTACTTAGACTTTGCTGTGTTTATTCTACTGTTTTAACTCACTTTCATTAATTACTTAAGGCTAAAAAAAATTATCACAAAGACAAACTAACTCTAGGGTGCTGTGAAGATGAGCATTAAATTATTGCAAGATACTTAGAAAACTTGGTAATGAGGCCTTGTGAATCATTAGATTTGCACAGAGGATTGCAGCAGGATCTACTGCGCTGCTGCACAGTGGATCCAAAAGTCACTGTTGCCTGTTAACAGCAACAGCAAATATTTACAGTTAGCTGTTATTTTTTACATTATAAACATGGATTTTAATTAAAAAGGCATTCCCATCTGTGACTGGTAAAATAGAGGCTTTTGTAATGGACGTATTTGTTTTCTGAGGGGTATATTTAGTGTGTATACATCAGCAACCATCCCAAGAGACCGTCATGGTAATGGATCAAAACCAGGCTTTGTTGCAGCATGAGAAACTATAAGACCATGTGTTGCAACCCTGTTCAGTTTAAAGAATTCATGCTGAATGACCCAGTCATGGTCTGGCTGTACATCAATGTTGGGAAATCCATAGCATATATTTTAAATTTTGCATACTAATTCTTTGGTGGCTTTTAAGCCGTAGTCATGCTTACTTAACAGATTGCATCAACTGCAGAAAGAATTTTTCTTCCAAATAGTAATGCAAATAAAGTTAAAAAAATAGTTTAGATAGTGACATCAAAATATTTTAGATTTGCGGCTGTTTATGTAAGTTTCTTTCTTTCTTTCTTTCTTTTTATGAAAACAGGTAATCAGATCCTCTCTCTTGGGACTTTGTCAAAAGATCAGGTTTATCCGTTGAAACTCAAAGGCATTTCCATCTGTTACTCTGCACTCAAATCTGCCTTATGTGGAAATTATGTCAGCTTTGGCGTCTTCAAGTTGTACGGGGACAACCACTTTGACAATGTACTTCAGGCCTTTGTCAAAATGCTGCTTTCAGTATCCCACAGTGACTTGCTAGTAAGCAATTACTCATCTTGGGAGTCTTTATGTGAAGTATGAAATAACACCACCACAGGCTTTGTATTGTTATAATGAGACAGAGAGATCTAGAAGAGCTCAAATGCAGTCTGCAGTTCAATTACTTGAATTTATTTACATAGTGAAATCTAAAATACAGGTATGATAGAACTGCCACATGAAACAGGAGCTTTTCCAGAATTTTAACTAAGCTTGTCGTGAAAGGGAAAAATGCAGATTTTTTTTTTTCTTTCTACACTTGCAAACCTATTTAGGTTGCCTGCATGCACTGTAAAACATCCTCACGCATTCAGCCACTCTGCAATTAGTTTCAGTCTGTAAATTGTCACCGTGTATTCCCCATAAAATTTAAAACTTCAGTTTTAAAGTACACCATGTTCCCACTTCTCTGTGGGAAGACAACAGATCTTGCGCAGCATCAGCCTAAATTTGAACTGTGACATTTTCTTCATGACACTTTAGTTCAGAACTGTTGTTTTCTTGCAGGAAGGGACAAATTCAGGATAGCTAAAGATGGTTAATACCCAGATTTATGCCTTCCACATAAAGTCCTTGGAACTAAAAATTTGCTCTTGATTAAAATTGGTGTATTGGTTGTGTAGTTAAGTGTGCATATTTGGCACGTTCTTAGCCATCCGACAATAAATGCCTGAAATAAGACTCCTTAAGAGTATAATACTGATTAGGCCAATAGGTTCAAGCAAGCGCCTTTGCCCATGCAGAGCTTGTAACAGGACCTCACTTAAGCACAAAAGAAGTCCATCTCTCAGGTGATTTGTGGAAATCTGTGATAAATCTTAATAAGATTTCCTGCAGAAGGTAAGATACGGGCCTGGACAGTACGCTGTACTGCTTCTATGACACTGATAGCTGTGTAGAATGTCAAAGCATAACAACATTACTGTATTATCCTGAGCTTATTTTAAACTAATAGCGAGTTTATATCCTCAGGTAAATTTGAAAAGTTGAAATTTACTGAAGACAATATATTTTGTCTCTAGAAATACTCTGATTTGATGGCTAAATTAGAATTTATCACATCATTAAAAATACAAGACTATTCTTGTATCATCTGTTAATGTTAATATTAGTCGATGATAATATCTGTATTTACTATGAATGTCTACTCTCTTTTTCAGCAATATCGAAAACTAAGCCAGTCTTATTACCCACTTTTGGAGTGTCTGACCCAAGATCATATGAGTTTCATTACCAGTTTAGAACCTCACATCCTAATCTATATTCTTACCTCGATATCTGAAGGACTTACTGCAGTAGGTAAGAATTGCTTACACTGAGCTAAAGAAAGAATTTGAGTACTTAGGTGTCTAGAATTGTCAAAGAAGCACATTCATTTGTATCTTAAAAAATGAATATCAAGTGACGGTGGAAGATGTTGGCTTTTGAATATTTTAAGAATGTGACTATTTCAGTTACTGGAGCTAAGTTCTTTTAAACATCTAACCAGCAGGTTTTTACAGGTAGTGTTTTTAAGTTGTCTTTTCTGACAAGCCTGAGTTGTTAAAATTATTAATGTGCCTCCACTAGGATTGTTCATGCATTTGTTATTCAGAAGTAAAATGATTAAAACATCTACAGGAATCTGTGGGGTTTTGTTTTTATTTGATCAACATAGCTGTTGTATAAATAATGCTTGTCTGCACACCTGTGATACGATTTGAGAAATTTAAAGGTATCTTTATCCATGGAAAAAAGAAACTAATTATTCAGTACCTCCTGAATATGCTTTAGAGGAGAATTCACAGAATATTAGGAGTTGGAAGGGACCTTGAAAGATCATCTAGTCTAATTAGATCATCTAGTACTAATTACTTATAACAGAAGCATACTTGGATTAACGATAAAGATGCAGCAGTCTGATTGCAGTTAATTTAATTATTTTGCATTGTTTAATTTATGCTTTTTAACCAGATGACTGTCCAAATATCTGTGGGTTTGGGAGTGGAGGGCGACAGCCTAAAGTCATTTAGAATATAGAGAAGGAGACTGGGCATTTGGGGGAAGAAGAAATAAATCATGCAGTTACTTTCTGATCGCCTAGGAATGCCATGCATTTGTATAGGTTTTGACTGAGAAGTTGCTCAAAACGTTACAGTAGTACTTACTGATTAGGGTGGTTATTAAGGAAAAAAATAGGGACATTAGTGTGTATAGATGGTACTCTGTAATACCTGTTCCTCATTACCACCAAGTGTCAGTCAAGCCCCAAGGAACATGTGAATGTACTGAGACTCACAAAGCATTTAACACATTCAGCAGTTTTTGCTGCAAGAGAGAGCGTACTCTTAAAGAGAAAATGGGTAGTGAATAGCTAAGCACAATAGCAGTAAAGAAGTATTCAGATCATTTTATTCTATAATGCTGAAATCCATCTTGTCCCAGGTATTTTGTGTGCTTTGTCACCCGTAATGATGGTACAGCAGTTTCTGCCTATAAGCTGGTTCTGCTGTGAGTCTGCCTGTTGATCATTTGCAACTGGATATTTTGTACTGAATGTTGGCTTGGCTGACAGCTACCAGTTTAGCAAGCCCTGTTCCTGGTTTCTGTTATCATTCCACATCACACCTCTTCCATTTGAGATAATTCTGGAGATACTAATTTAACTACCATACCAAGTTTACTTTAACCATCTTTCTGAAACCCAATTTGAATTCATGTAAAAGAGAGAGAAGAAAATGTAAAAGCTATATATAAAAAAAGCTATATGTGTTATGTAGATGTTTTGCTAGAAAACTTTTATTTGGTGGAATTCTTGATATTCTGCTGAAAAAAGTATCAAAAAAATTTTTAACAGAGTTTACTTTAACCATCTTTCTGAAACCCAATTTGAATTCATGTAAAAGAGAGAGAAGAAAATGTAAAAGTATCAAAAAAAATTTTAACAGCTCTCTTTTTTCACATTTCATAAACCACAGACTTGCTTAGCCAATACTCTCCTTCAGTTCACCCCGATGTCCTTAAAGTACCTAAGATAAATCAAACTTACAAGACTAAAGCAAAGTGTGTCAGAACTTTTAACGTGAAGGCTTGATGCAGTCCATCAAAAGCTATTATGGTCACTCTCATGTTCATTTTTTCTTTTGTTTGCTCCGATTCTTCCAAACTCAAAAACAGTTTTACGGTCTTTAAGACTTGCCAAATCTGTCTGTCAGAAAGACCTGACTGTTTCCGTATTGCCCAGGGAGGATGTGGAGCCTCCATCCCTGGAGATGTTCCTAGATACTGGATGAGGTCCTGAGGAACCTCTCTGATGTTGACCCTGTTTTGGGCAGGAGGTCGGACTGGAGGATGGTCTCACTTGGTTTCTACTACCACCTTTAGGATCCTACTGGTATTTTCTTACATTTTCCACTTGTATTCTCTAGCTTTCAAAAACAATTTTTGATTCTGCCCAAATGCCAATGCAGCCCCTCATATTTTTGAATGTTTCTTGCACGTTAAGAGTAATACTTACTGTCCATGATTAGTCAGCTTAAAAATGCTGCTGCTTTTACCTTTCATATTGAAGTGATAAAGTGATTACTTTTCCCTAATACCCTGTTTCTTAACATTGCATGTATCAGTATCTTAGTACTGCATATTGATGTCACCCGTTAAGTTCCTCCTTTGTGTTCAAGAAGTTTTACTTTTTTAGTGAAGTGAATACTTTCCCATACTCTTTTAATACATGTCCAGATGAACTCCTCTTTGGTTAGTTTATAGCTCTTAATGTTAATTTCTTTATTTTTAATCATTTCAAGAGTTAGTTGCCTACCACAGTGTTTCCTCAAGAGTCATTCTTCTAAATGTTTTATCCCTTTTAAAATTGTGGTATTTGGGACATTGCCAATTGTCAGACAGTGAAATACAGGTTTACTTCTTATGTGTTACTTGGTCACCTACATCCTTCTGTCCTTGGAAAACGAGTCAGTAGATCCAAGCATAGCTTTCCTTACTGAATTGTATCAGTGCCACAAGAATATCTGAGAATAGTAGGGCTCAGGGCTATAAGCCATCTGAGGGGAAATTGTGTTTTGAACTGATTAGAATATACAAGTCATTTTCAGAAATGTTTATAAAAATGAAATAGCTGTCTTTTTTATTTTAAAAATTAAATACCAGGAGATCACTTCTCTTTTACAAGAAAAAGGTATCTGACATTTTTCTCTATTCTCTTTACATTTGTGAAACCTTTGAGACTCTCATTGTTGTCAGCTGTAGGATAAACATTCCCCAAATCCTTATTTCTGAGCAGTGTTCATTCTGTTGCTGAGTAAATACCTTGCCTTTCCACTGTGAAAGAATATGTATTCCTTCGGAAGCGCCTACCTGTAAATCAGCTATAATGGAAGCCCTCATCTAAACTTTTATTGGGAGGATAAACACTCCAACAGTTCTCTACTGAAGTGTTTACCTGTCTTTTTCACAGCTGACTCAGTGGATCAGAGTCTTTTAATGTAGTCTGCCTGGCATGTTGTCACTAATCTCTGCAAAGCTTTTCTAATTCTCATATGATTAATAGTATAAGATGCTATTCATTGAGGAAAAAATACAACATTTTTTCTGTCTTACTACCTAATTTAGATGTTAAATTGCTAAATCCATTTACTTTCCAGGTTTAGTCTCAAAGGCAAATAATGCCAGTATTGAACTGTAAGCAATTGATGGACAGGGAAAATACCACTTAGCTGCCTCTCCTTGCCTTTGTGTGAATAACAAAACAAAGTCTTTTAATTTGCAGAGATTCAGCAATGTCATTAAACCGTTGAAAAGTAATTTCTTTTCAGCATGATGTTATATTGTTAAGACCAAAAGGCATCCTCAAGTTATTTGGGGGGTTTGTTGGCTTTTTAAAGATAATATAACCCATTCTAACATACATGCTCAACTTCCAGTTACTTGAGCTATTGTCTGATTGGAATTCCCTATGTAAGGCAAAAACACAGAAATAATTTAAAATGTGCATGTAAAGTTAGCCCCCAAAACATGAAGTGGATACTTACTGGCGAAGAAGAAACCAAAGGATGTAGTTGAATGTGCTGGTGACTGGTGCCAGAGGCATCATCCTTGTCCCCTGCCCACCACCAGCACCTACCTCACCAGCAAGCAAGTCCAGAGAGCTCAGTTTTGTTTGACAGGACTACTGAACTGTAGCTCAATTCATGCTGACACATGTGGAGCTGGTTTCGGTGTTTTCTGTAACCACAGCCTGCTTGCGTTCTGATCCAAACGGTTAGTTCACAGGTGATAGAGCTGAGATGACCAGAAATAAGAAATGTGGTTTGACTGCATTTTTCCTGGTTATCTCAAGCTTTTATCTCAGTGTCTTTTATTATTCTATCTTTATTCTCTCTTCTCCATCTGTTTCTTCTGGCCATAGCTCAGAACTGGTAGCTCCTCGTTGCTCTTGTTTGTTCTATTTATTTGGTTGCCTGGCTTGTCTCGCTAAGATTTAGTGAGAGCACTACTCTGCTCCAGCACAAGGTTCCACATGCCCAGAAGAGTCATTCAAGGGAGTTTGCTTGACGCTCCCTATCTGTTATACCCTTGCAATCAAAAGGAAAAATGAGCATAGGGAAGCATATTTGATATATAGTTATGGGCAAATTTAAGTAGCTCTTAACACTCATATCAGATTCTCATGAGCAAATGATAGCATAGACCTGTCTGCTGTCCTGCTAAAATCACTTACTGTCGAATGTAAAATATCTACTTGTACAGTATCAGCATGTTTAGAACTACTGCTGTTTTGTAAACTGATGATAGGGATTTACTTTGTATTATTCAATTTAAAAAGAAATACAGTTAAGCACTGGTTTAGAAATACAGCAGAGACCTCCTATGAAATATGTATTTTCAAATCTCTCGCTTGTTGTTATTTATGGTGATTCAGTTCCACCATGAATTGCATTTCTAGTTTATATGCAGGACATGAGTGCCAGATTCTGTGGTCTTTACTTTGGCAAGACTCCGAGCTTTCAACTCAACTTTGTTCCAGCAGTGTATCTTAACATCCTGCCCCGTTGAATTGAGTCCTGGGAAGCCCACTGTTCTGGTGAAGACAGCAAAGATGCTCCAGATCATTTCTGTGAGCTGTGAGATTGCTCTCAATGCCTGCTGCTAAGTCAGCTGGTTGCTTTGCAAGATCAAGTCTTAGGAGACCATTTGTATCTTCTTTGCCTGCGAATGTTTCTTCAGTGTTTATTTCAAAACACTCTTAGCAAAATACAACTAGTTTATAGATGGCAAAGGGTTAATCGTGCCAGTGCAGAGCTTAAGGAGTTAAACAGACACAGATCAAAATACTTCAGTGTCTAGAGGAATGTGTTGAAATGAACACTGCAAGGTTGGCAGACCTCCAAATTAGCAGAGTTTAAAGAATTCAAGGTACATTTAATTGGATCCTTCTAATCCCTTTTCCCTCAGAATGAGCATTTTAACGGTTTAATTCCTTTTGCAACCCCCACACACGCCTTACTCCAGTGGCCCATTGAAAATAAATGCTGTGAACTATAAAAGGCCTAGACAAGTTCTAGCTGAAGTCAGTGGCAACAGGAGAGGGAGTCCTAAATGCTCCGCTCAATTGCATCTGATGTTTGAAGTGGCAGAGAATAGCAGCTAGGGCTAAACCTTGCACACAGCAGGTTCAAGTGCGGCACGTATACAAGGAGCTCTGGTTGGTATTGGTGTGGTGAGGAGCTGGCAGTTGTTGAACATGTGGCTCGGGCCAGGACTACAGAACCAGAGCTGGGAGGCGGCACAGTTGTAAATGTCTACATCGCAGTCACTGGTCTTGGGGTCAAGGAACGTTTTGGGTGTCAGGCCAGGAGACTGGGCAGAGGAAAGGAGCACACCACTTCTCGAGAGGTAGATGAGAGAAGCGTGCGTGAGAACCAAGGACCAGTACACGGTTATCATCGTGCTGATGCGTGGAAGTGAGCAGAAATCCTCTCACAGCAGCGGCACAGCAGGCAACACCTAGCAACAAAATAACTTACATAAATCAGACAGACGTATTTACTCTGCAAATAGGTTTAAGCTTTTAATCTCCCTTACTTATAGGAACAGTAAGTAAAGATATGAAGTGGCTTTTCCTTCTGCTTTTCAACAGTATCCTCCTTTGCTGTCATGACTCTTCAGTTTCAGGGACATTGATGAAGTATTTGTTACGGACTGCTGTTGTGCTGTTGCCAGCCATATTTAATGTATTTTAACTTGCTGCAATTATAAAGGAAAGTGACTTACTGGCTGTTCCATGATCACCTTTTTAGTATGTTTCATGACCCTTGTTCATTGTTTGTCACCTGACATTGATTTTAAGCTACTTGGAGCAGAGAAACATTGTGTAATACTACTTGAGAAAAACCTGGACAAGTACTCTACCAATTTAACCTTGCCTTTTCAGTCAGCAGATCAAATGAGAATTTTAGTTTCCAGGAATCTGGAGCCTTCTGAATTTGAAACTGAAGACCAGTGAAATGTCAGCCCTCACCCTGCACTTTCCAGTAGGCCGAGGGGCAGCTGTACTCATACAGTTGTGAATGAAGTTCACTGGAGTTCGTAAGATCTTTAGCACGTGGAGTGAGCCAGTTACTCAAAAGCAAAGGTTTACTACCGTTGTGTGTTAATAAAGGCAGTCTTCAAAGCTACTCAACTCATGTATCAAAAATAGACTTTGTCAATGTATCGATTAGTCTAATGTCAAAGAGATTATTAAACTTGAACTCTCCGAGTACTATAAAATGTCATTATTAATTATTCTTTTATGGAAACAATTTCAAAACTGTTTCATTTTTCACACAGATACAATTGTCTCCTCCAGCTGTTGTGCTAGTTTAGACTACGTTGTCACCTACCTCTTCAAGCACCTCGCTAAAGAAGGCAAGAAGACTCTAAGATGTAGAGACATTTCACAGGATGGACAGAGATTACTTCATTTCATGCAGCAAAACCCAGAAGTTCTACAGCAGGTGAATTAGCGGCCTTTTCTATGGGGCATTATTACACTTCTACATTTTCCTGAATTTCTGTGGTTCTGAACACCAGGGTAGCACTGGCTGGTTAGTAACGGAACAAACCTCCCTGTCCTGGTATGCAAGCTTGCGTAGCTTCAGCCATGTTCTCATGACAACCAAAGATTGAAGATACTTTTTGTCATACTGAAAAGCGTAGATACTATGCGTGGCTGTACAGTGTCTTAAAACTTGGTCTTTCATTTTTGCTTATCAAAACAAGCCCTTGAGATCATCAATATATTGCTATAGACAAATGGGAAGGAAAGCTCTCTAAAGTATTTTAGGAGGAAGAGGAACAGATTCTGGCATTGAAGCACATATTTGGTAATGAAATGTGTAAATGGCACGGCTGTATGCTGTTGAGTTTGAATATTTTATTGTGCAGTAGGTGACTCAGTGGGATTTTTTTTCTGCTAAAGGCAAAGACAATAGAAATTAAATCTCATGCTTCTGAAAAGGAAGTGGCCGCTATAGTGCTTAGGAGAGATTTCCCCTTCCCAGCTCCATCAGGTTTATTCCCAGGTCCATCAGGCCCAAGTACATTACGGGGAGATCGGGATGTTCATAGCTACATATATCCACATTTGCTCTGGGCCACGTTCTTTAAAATATCATTAAACTATTTGAAAGTGCGTATTTACAGGGATCTCCGGATTCCTAATGCAGTTGCAAAGATGCCGTTTCAGGAGATGTGTTTCACGGGTCTTGAGGCTTTTAACGAAAACGGAAGTTATTGACAAAACACAACTGACTTGGCGTGGTCCTCTTTGTGTTTCCCTAATAGGGACACTGTCATTTGGAAGCAGCCTGGCAGACAGTCACCATAGTTATTGTTGTCATCTGTGAAGGTGAAAAGTAACTAATGGTAGCTAATGTATTCCCGGGGGTATATAGCGTATTGTGAGAATATTACTGATGCTTATTATTGACATCATTATCAGAACATCATTGTTCCCTTGTCATATTACAGGTTCTTATGTTTTACTTGCCTAACAGGGTTTTCATGGAAACTTAGCGATGCGGTCAAGTCAGGATTTGAGATGTCACATTGCTCAGTATCGTACTGTGAATGCATTGATTTGAGCATAAAGGACAGAACAGCAGCCTGGGCTCTGGACTTCCCTGCGTTTGTGGCAATCTTGATGTAATACTTTGTCTGTTAATACGCGGTAATCTTTCACTTTACAGCATATGACTAGGCGGTGATCTGTCTTTATTAACTTCAGATTCTGCGGAATACGTTTATTTTGAATGCGGGCTTTCACATACTATTTTAAATATTAATGGCTGGTCTCCAGTAGTCAGCATAAATATGATTTGCATTAGCACTAGTCATATCATATTGAGTGCCTCTGATGTCAACTACTCAGTGTACTAATATCTGACATCATCTCCCGAGGTCACTGACAACTTTGACCTTTATTCTCATGCACAGTTTCTGTAGTCTCAGAAGCTCTTTTGAATTGATTTGAAATTTTGACTCTTCCCTTTATGAGGCAGTAAAATTGATAATTATTCAGATGGGAACTGAGCACTGAGTGAAAAATCAATTCCACCCGCTCTCTGCTGCGTATAAAATTACTTCTGAGTCTGCTGGACTGAACGGATGGCCAAGGTAAAAGCAGCAGGCAGAAATAGTAGAGAGGATTAGCTGGACGAAACTAATAGCCTAGAGGGATGGCTTTTGAGATGAGGGAGTGGGCCGGTTGGGGGTTATTATCAGCAATGATGGGAGTCATTGATCATATGTTTACATCAGGTTTCCATTGGGTTATAAATCAGCCCTGAATAGAAACGGAACCCAAGGCCTTGCATTTTACCAGGGGGACGGCATATTAGCTTATTCTCACTTTCACACACGGATGAAAAGTGAGACATTGATTATTCATCGGCTGGCCATTAAACACTGGTTTTATAGATGATTTGGCTATCGTGGAAGCTAATGAACAAGGTTGCTGCTTCATAACCAGCGGTTTCAGTTTTCAAGACATCTGTGTCAGTTAAGTAATGCATAACCCTATTAAAAAGAATGGGTTACAAATTGCTTAACAGTGCTGAAAAACTAGACCCTAATGACTAATTGTGCTTTGAGTTTAGAGAGGTTTGTCAGCTCTTTAAACTAAACTGATGCAACGATAACTGCAATTATATACTAGTTAGAACAGTTTTTCCAAGTTGGGTCTCTGGAAGTACTTGGATAATCGGCGTTTCCGGCAGCACTCGAGGAAGAGCCCGCCTGGGATCGGGCAGGCCGAGCGGCGCGGCTCGGCGTGTCTCCGCTCCGGGCACACGGATGGCTCGGGGCGGCTCTGCCGGGCGGGGTGCGGAT